>NC_053027.1:327421282-327706465 GCF_003073215.2 Triticum urartu | reverse complement strand
GTGGATATGGGAAAGTAGCTGAGGGTTTTGGAGCATATCACTAAGCACATGAAGCAAGAGGCTCATTAAGCAACACCTCATCCCTCCTTGATAGTATTGGATTTTCCTAAAGACTCAATGTGATCTTGGATCACTAAAATATAAAATGAAGAGTCTTGAGCTTTTGAGCTTGAGCCAACCCTTTGTCCTTAGCATTTTGAGGGTTCCACTTTCACATCCATGCCATGCCAATCATTGAGCTTTCCTGAAATAATCATCTTGGAATAGCATTAGCTCAATGAGCTATATGTTGTTATGAATTACCAAAACCACCTAGGGATAGTTGCACTTTCAATCTCCCCCTTTTTGGTAATTGATGACAACATATAGATCAAAGCTTCGACAAATGATAATAAGCATGAAATATATCGTCGCTTTGAGAAGTATGTGATAAGTAAGAGCTCCCCCTAAATTTGTGCATATTTAAAATTTGCTTTGGACTACAAATGCACAAGGAGTTAGAGTCATGGGTTACTCTTCCATGTCACATACATCTTGGTGGAGCGCTTAAAATGATAAGAATGAAATACATACACTCATCACCAAGAATAGTGAATGATCACATAAGATAGATAAGATAATAGCATTAAGCAAGCATTAAGTGTAGCTTATGATCAAACACATGATCATCAATGTCTCACAAGCATAGTATCTCAAGCACTCAAAAGCAAACAAGTTTGAAAAACCACCAAATAAAGCAAGAGAGAAAAGCAACACTCTCTCTCTCGAAGCCTATGATCTATACATCTTCTACCCCTTTGGCAACAAGTTACCAAAAAGTTCCTAGAAAATGCATAGCACTAGATCGACGCTCAGGCTTGATCTTCAGGTGGTGGTGGAGTCCGGATCACTCCAAGGACGAAGGCTTCGGTAGATGCTGAAGTAGATGCTGGAGTTGGAGCTGAAGTAGATGCTGGAGCTGGTGGAACTGAGGCTGTGGCTGGTGCTGAGGTGGTGGCTCTTGTGTCAGCAACTGGCACGGTAGACGACCTCGGACCTCTTGGCACTCTGGCAAAGGCATGAGTAGTAGTCCTGCCTCTCCTCTCCTGCATGTCCTCCTGGAGCTGCTCCACTGCAGACTGAACTTCCGTTACTTTGACATCCAAGTCATAGAACTTCTGTTCCATGATTCTCTCTAGGCTCTGCTGATTTTGAGTGAGGGTGGCCAGACTTTGCTCAATCCTCAGCGTGGATGCAATCAAGTAACCAAGCTGCTCTTGTTTGGTCTTCAAGAAATACTCAGATGCCTCCTCTTGAGTTGGCATCTTGGCAGCTTTCTCCTTCCTCGCCTTCTCCTTCTTTGGGTATGCTTGGGCAGATGATGGCTCGTTCTCAGTCATCACAACTTCATTGTTCTCAAAATCTGGACGGATGGGCAAATGTTCCTTGTCCAATAAATATATGCCCGTGCCCATCTTGGAGTTGATGAGCTCCTGAATCTGAGGGGCATATCCTCAGCTCCTCTTCTGGTCTGCTGCAGTCCTCTTGATTGTTTCCACTATGAGGCTCATCACCTTGAACTTCTGAGGCACGTCAAACACATGTAGCAAGTTGATAGCATGGCCTCTGATCATCTTGTGATCTCCAGACTTAGGCAATAAGGTGTGCCTTAGTATCCAATTGATCGTCGGGAGCCCTGACAGAAGGTAATGTACTGAGCCAAACTTGAAGGTATCAAGTGCTTCATTTGGGATCTCCTTGTACATATTTGACATTGAGTTGTGGTCCATTTTCTTCTTGGCATAGATATCCAAGTCATCATCTTGCTCCTGTGGGGCATTAATGATCTGTGCCCACTTAGCAACTGTGGATTGGTACCTTGTACCCTCAGACATCCATGTGATCCTCCCATCTGGATAAAAGTGAGCTGTGGAGTAGAACTGCATGATAAGTTCCTCATTCCACTTTGTGAGCTTCTGCCCAACAAAGTCAGCTACTCCACAAGCTATGAAGCTGTCTTGCACTCCAGGATAGTGCTCCTCATTGTCCTTGATGTATGTCCAATCAACCCAACGCATATCACAGACAATGGGCTTCTTATCTAGCAGCACTGTCTCATAAAAATCCTGCTGCTCCTTGGTGTGAAACCTGTAGTCCACGACAGTCCTTCTCCTTGAAGCATATGGGTCTGCTTCTCTCCATTTCCTCAGCCCTGAATCTCTCCTGAGCTTCATGTCCTCAGCCACAGGATGAGCATCGTTGTGGTCTGGGATCTTGGGCTTTAGCTTCCTTAGGACATTCTCTTCCTCTTCTTCAGCAACAGTCTCAGGCACTGGGGCCTTGTTCTTCTCAGCTGCAGGAATGCTCCTTGTATTCCTCTTTGGTTTTGGCTTGGAGGCAGCTTTGGGCTTAGGTGCAGTAGCCCCTGACCTTATGGCATCACCCATCAGCTTGGGTG
Source organism: Triticum urartu (assembly GCF_003073215.2). Lineage (NCBI taxonomy): Eukaryota > Viridiplantae > Streptophyta > Magnoliopsida > Poales > Poaceae > Triticum > Triticum urartu. The sequence goes on along the minus strand of NC_053027.1, from coordinate 327,704,028 downwards.
CCTTGGGTGCTGGTGCAGCTACCTCTTCTTCCTCTTCCTCTTCCATGATGGAAGCTTTGCCAAGTACTCTAGCCACAGTCTTCTTCACCCTTTCCTTTCTTTTCTTGCCTTCTGCAGCAACTGGCTCTTGAGGAGTGGGCTTCTCAGTTGAGGCTCTTGCCTTTGACATGGGCTGCCTGCCTGTTGGCCTTTTGATTTTCAGCCCTGGCTTGGTGCCTTGAGCTGGCTCAACTCTCTTGGAAGTGGACTCTTCCTCTGCCACATAGTCCTCATCTTTGGAATCTGAAGTCCTCTTCTTCCTCTGTCTCGTGGCAGCCTTTGGCAAGTTGCTAGGAGTGCTCCTGCTACCTTCATCAGAAGAGCTGGAGGGACTAGTGCCCTCACTCATCACCACTTGCTGTTCTGACACATTCTGGCTATCACTTTGGTCTGACATGCTGTAAGCTCTGACTGCTGACCCTGTGAACAGATTATAGATGAGGTAGAAAAGATGAGCATCACAAAATGCAGAGATTTTTGCAAAAAGAATGATCCAAAAACTTAGTTTTAGTTTCCTACTGAAATCATCTCGGATCTATCGATTTTCAAACTTGGTGATACCGAAGCAGTTTTGGAACCTAAACTAGTGAACTCGGTTGGACCGAGTCACAGTTCGATGGCACCGAGACTGCTAGGGTTTCACAGAGTTCCAAAATCAGTCACACCGATAAGTAATTCTCGGTCAGACCGAGTCTCACTTGTGCAATGGCATAAGCCAAATCGGTGGGACCGAGTTTTTCAACTCGGTGGGTCCGAGATGGTTTCGGCGGAAACCTAAACCTAGAATTTTCGAATCAAACCTAATCTACGGGCGTTTTGACTGGATAGAAGTTTATCAAACGTGGCTATAATCAATATGATCACAATGTGCTAGGAATCAGATTGAGGAATAGCACAAAGATCAAGTCCATACCCTAGTTCGGCGGGGACTTGCTACGGCGGCAAGGGCGGGGCAGAATTCTCGTTGACGGCGACGGAGACCAGCGACTGGAGGCGGCTGGCGGCGAGAGGACGATCCAGAGACCACGAGGGCAGAGCAGGCTATCGCGCGGGTGAAGGGGTTCGGAGAAATTTCCAAAATTTTGCCCGTGACTATATATAGCCCGACCCTGTCGGTGTGACCGAGTGGAACGACTCGGTGGCACCGAGATTCATAACTGCGTGCAGTTACTGAAACTCGGTGTGACCGAAAGGTTCAAATCGGTTGCACCGAGATCGAAAACCTAGATCAACTTAATGATCTCGGTAGGACCGAAAGTGGAGTATCGGTCAGACCGAGAATCATAAAGAGGTTTTAGAAGTTTAAGTCTATGACGAATCGAGGACTCCGAGCGCTCCTCACACAGAGTGGTTCGAATCTGACTTGATCAAATTTTGTGATGCAGCATGAATAGAGTTTGAGACGAGAAAAGCATAGATAGCTAGAGGAGGTTCTTAGGCATTCTTGTCCATCCACTTGGAAAAAGAAGATAAAACCAAACAATCAAAACAACAAGTGGATGTCCTCGAATGAGTAAAATATGCAACCAGCATGCTCACACAATAAGATGGCAAATGAAATATGTGACAAGGCATGCACAACCAACTCTAGCATCTATCAAGCAATTTGCGATGACTTGGTCATCTATATATGAGTATATTGACTTAGGAGTCAAGTGAGAACACTTGATCATAGGTCATACTCATCATTTAAGCTCAAGTGGGGTTACCACTTTTACATAAAGCATTGTTGTGTTCACATCTTTAGAGTTGCTTTAGCTCAAGTCTTAGAGTAAAGCTCCCCCTAGATGTGATATCCCCCCTGAGAGGGATGAACTAACCTTGGGTTTTGTCGATGATGACTTCATGTAGATATTGAAGATGTGGATGCTCAATGTTGATGTTGATCTCTTGGAGCTATCCATTTGAGTGAATTGCACTTTCAATACCTACATGGGTTAGTCCCACAAGGAACAAACAAGGATATCCAGAGACATAGAGTGATGCACACAAAAGATGATGTCCATGAAAACTTTTAGGTTACCTTGTCCCTTGTCTTACCAACAAGAGGGTTTGTGACTCCTTGAACTAGTGCAAGATGTGGAAGTTGATTGCACTTGTTCTTGCCAAAATGATAAGAGTGAAGTATGTTGGCGGAGTCACCCTCAAGAACTCTCTAGTTCTTCTTATTTTGGATCCACATCATCTTGATGGGAATCCTTGGAGTTGTAGTCGTACTTGATGAAGTGGAACTTGAAGTAGTCTTGGGAATCCACTTGACTAAGGTCTTAGGAGCTTCTTCAAATGCATCAATTTCCTCTTGAAGCTTGTCCTTGCCTTTTTGCTCGTAGTCTTGTGGTGGAAGATCATCTTTGAGCCTTGTGTCCCCTTGAAAGAAGCATACTTCTCTTGTTGAGGGACAAACTTTGTCTTGGGGTATTGATCTTCTTCCCACTCAACTCCATTGGCATTGAACTTTCGTTCAAAACCAACACCTTGATTCTTCCGGTGCATTCCTTGCTTGCGCACAATTTCCTCGAATTGCTTACTCCCGGCAAGGCTTTTGTACACTCCTTTCTCTATAATTCCCTTCAATAAGCTATTTTCTTGCTCAAGTGTAACTTGGCTAAGAGAATCATTAGTGGAATCAAGAGAACTACTAGAAGCAACAATATTGGATTTAACATGATCATTGTTACTGCTAGAGGAAGAATCTTTCTTGTTACTAGACTTGACTTGAGGCATGTAAGTGGATAAGAGTAAACGCTTGGCAATGTAAGAAGAACTTTTCTTGCGGAGATCATCATTGATTGCTTTAAGAACTCATGCTCTTGCTCAAGATTGAGCTTTTCAAAGCGTAATTTCTCATGAGCTCTTAAAAGCTCTCGATGATCTTCGAAGATAGTTTCATGAGCTAACTTAAGAGTGTTTAGTTCTTTAGTTAGAGCCTCAATCTTCTCCTTATCATTGTCATTCGTTTTATCTTGATTAGCATGATTAATTGGTCTTTCATCATAGTATCATCACTAGAGTTGTCAACAAGCAAATCATCACCTAACAAGTCATCTTCATCACTATTGAAATCAACATACTCGGGGTGTGTTACCTTAGGACCTTTGGCCATGAAGCATCTTCCAATTCCTTCATTTGGTGAGTCAAATATGTCGTAGGAGTTGGTTGACACAAGTGCTAGACCGGCAACACCTTCATCTTGAGTATCTTCGGAGTCGGAGTGATAACTTCTCTCGGAGTGGCTGTCGGAGTCGGAGCCGGATACCCATTCACCAACATGAGCTTGATGTCTTCGTCTTGTGTAGCTCCTTGATGATTTTTCCTTCCTTTCCGAATCCTTGCTTCTCCGTGAGTATCTTCGTTCATAACGATCATCTCTACTCCTTCTCTCTCTTGGTGGTGATCCTTTGCTTCTTCTTTTTGGAGAATCTTCTCTTCTCTTGTAGGGAGCCATACACTCATTGGAATAGTGTCCGGGTCTTCCACAATTGTAGCAGTTTCACTCTCGACTAGAAGATCTTTTGTCATTGTAGGACCTTGACTTGAAGCTTCTATCTTTGCTTCTACTCTTGTAGAACTTGTTGAAGTTCTTCACCATTAAGCTCAATTCTTCATTGAAGTCTTGTTTCTCACTTGATGATGTAGGGGCTTCACATGAGGCTTTATAGGCACCACTTGATTTGTTGTGAAGTTCCTCTTTATCCTTAAGTGACATCTCATGAGCAACAATTCTTCCAATCACCTCCGTTGGCTTGAGATCTTTGTAATTGGGCATCATTTGGATCAATGTGCACACGGTATCATATTTTCCATCCAAGGCTCTTAGGATCTTCTTGATGATGAATCTATCGATCATCTCTTCACTTCCTAAGCCGGCAATCTCATTTGTGATGAGAGCAAGCCTAGAGTACATTTTAGCGACGCCTTCACCATCCTTCATTTTGAGCTTGTCAAGCTGACTTTGAAGCACATCCAATTTGGATTCCTTGACAGATTCGGTACCTTCGTGCATATCAATCAAAGTGTCCCAAATTTCCTTTGCATTCTCAAGACGGCTGATTTTGTTGAATTCTTCGGGGCACAATCCGTTGAAGAGAATATCACAAGCTTGAGCATTGTATTGCAACATCTTCAACTCATCCGCGGTAGCTTCACGGTTTGGTTCTTTCCCATCAAAGAAGTCACCTTGCAAACCAACACACACAATAGCCCAAACGGCGGGGTTATGTCCAAGAATATGCATTTTCATTTTATGCTTCCAACTAGCAAAATTAGTACCATCAAAGTAAGGACCTCTATGGTGATAATTTCCCTCGCTAGACGCCATACTCTCCTAGGTTGTGAAACCAAGGCTATGACCACCAAAAGCTATGGAGATCAAGCAAATGGAGACCAAAGCTCTGATACCACTTGTAGGATCGAAAGTATGTCTAGAGGGGGGGTGATTAGACTACTTGACCAAATAAAAACTTAACCTTTTCCCAATTTTAGTTCTTGGCAGATTTTAGCTATTTAGGACAAGTCAAGCAATCATCACACAATTCAAGCAAGCATGCAAAGAGTATATTGGCAGCGGAAAGTAAAGCATGCAACTTGCAAGAATGTAAAGGGAAGGGTTTGGAGAATTCAAACGCAATTAGGAGACACGGATGTTTTTCCCGTGGTTCGGATAGGTGGTGCTATCCTACATCCACGTTGATGGAGACTTCAACCCACGAAGGGTAACGGTTGCGCGAGTCCACACAGGGCTCCACCCAAGGGTAACGGTTGCGCGAGTCCACACAGGGCTCCACCCACGAAGGGTCCACGAAGAAGCAACCACCCACAAAGGGTCCACGAAGAAGCAACCTTGTCCTATCCCACCATGGCCATCGCCCACAAGGACTTGCCTCACTAGCGGTAGATCTTCACGAAGTAGGCGATCTCCTTGCCCTTACAAACTCCTTGGTTCAACTCCACAATCTTGTCGGAGGCTCCCAAGTGACACCTAGCCAATCTAGGAGACACCACTCTCCAAGAAGTAACAAATGGTGTGTAGGTAATGAACTCCTTGCTCTTGTGCTTCAAATGATAGTCTCCCCAACACTCAACTCTCTCTCATAGGATTTGGATTTGGTGGAAATGAAAGATTTGAGTGGAAAGCAACTTGGGAAGGCTAGAGATCAAGATTCATATGGTAGGAATGGAATATCTTGGTCTCAACACATGAGTAGGTGGTTCTCTCTCAGAACATATGAGTTGGAATGTGTGTGTGTTCTGATGGCTCTCTCACGAATGAAGAGGAGGTGGAGGGGTATATATAGCCTCCACACAAAATCCAACCGTTACACAGTTTTCCAATCTCGGTGGGACCGAATCAATACTCGGTCGGACCGAAAATGGTAAACCTAGTGACCGTTAGAGATTTTCGGTGGGACTGACATGCAACTCGGTAGGACCGATATGGTTAGGGTTTGGGCATAACGTAATCTCGGTGAGACCGATTACACAAACTCGGTGAGACCGAATTTGGTAATTAGCTAACCAGAGAGTTGGTCAGGCAAACTCGGTGGGACCGATTTGCTCTTTCGGTGAGACCGAGTGGAACTCGGTGAGACCGAAAAGTTACAAAGGGGAAACACTGAGTTTACATTGCAATCTCGGTGGGACCGATTCGCTCTTTCGGTGGGACCGAAAAGTTACGAAAGGGAAACAGAGAGTTTGCAACCCCATCTCGGTGAGACCGAGATCCTTATCGGTAGAACCGAATTGCTAGGGTTTGGCAGTGGCTTATGACAAATGAAACTCGGTGGCGCCGGATAGGAAGAATCGGTAGGACCGAGTTTGGCTTAGGGTTTAGGTCATATGTGGATATGGGAAAGTAGTTGAGGGTTTTGGAGCATATCACTAAGCACATGAAGCAAGAGGCTCATTAAGCAACACCTCATCCCTCCTTGATAGTATTGGCTTTTCCTAAAGACTCAATGTGATCTTGGATCACTAAAATATAAAATGAAGAGTCTTGAGCTTTTGAGCTTGAGCCAATCCTTTGTCCTTAGCATTTTGAGGGTTCCACTTTCACATCCATGACATGCCAATCATTGAGCTTTCCTGAAATAAGTCATCTTGGAATAGCATTAGCTCAATGAGCTATATGTTGTTATGAATTACCAAAACCACCTAGGGATAGTTGCACTTTCAAATCCTAAGAGCTACTTGAATTCCCACTTATAAACTCCCGAAACTTTCCGGTTATGCAATCAGGTGTTGGGGATACAGGGGAAGCATAATATCTCACCCAAAACTAACAAATCCTACATCCAGTTGTATCCATCCTTCAACACATAACCAAGAAACCTTCGGAAATATTCTACCTCAACCTTTGAAAAGCATCCGTTATACGAGTTATGGCAATACTCCCGAACTCCCGCCCCAGTACTGGGTGGCGTCGAGGTTATCTCACCAACAACTGCATAAAAGAGATTTTCGATGTCGGCGAAACTCAGGTATTCCAGAATCTGCAACGATAAAATTGTGACGACAACACCTCGGAGCTCAACTCCCCGGGACACTGCCACAACCCCTAAATGTAGGAGGCACCAAGAACAATGTTCTCGTCACAAAATCCGGAACGATTCCAAGATACCCGCGTGATCCTAAATTTTTTTAGTGAAATTTGAGAAGAGAAGAGTCAAAACTCTACGTCAGGATGCCTCACCAGAGCGATGAAGGGACTGAGGAGTAAAAAGAATTCCTAACTCTCCGATATATATAATCCTAAATGACTCAAAACATTTTTCTAGACTCAACAACGCCAACGATTCGATCAAGCAGGGGCTCCTAAGGTCGGGGAAGGCTCTGATACCAAGCTTGTAACGCCCTCGATGCGGCTATATCTCCCACGTGTCGTAGCACGACTTAGAGGCATAACCGCATTGAAAGCAATGTCGCAAGTGAGGTAATCTTCGCACAACCCATGTAATACATAAGGGAAAGAGATACATAGTTGGCTTACAATCGCCACATCACACAATACATGAATAAAGCATTACATCATCCAGATACAATCAAGGTCCGACTATGGAACCAAAATAAAAGAAGACTACCCCAAAAGCTACACAGATCCCCGATCAACCCAACTGGGCTCCACTACTTATCGACTGAAACGAAACAACACAAGGACAAGATCTTCATCGAGCTCCTCCTTGAGCTCAGGTTGCGTCGTCTGCACGGTATCATCGGCACCCGCAAACTGGTTTTGGAAGTATCTGTGAGTCACGGGGACTTAGCAATCTCACACCCTCGCGATCAAGACTATTTAAGCTTATAGGTAAGGTAAAGGTATGATGTGGAGCTGCAGCAAGCGACTAGCATATATGGTGGCTAACATATTCGCAAAAGAGAGCGAGAAGAGAAGGCAAAAGCACGGTCGAACAACTATGATCAAGAAGTGATCCTAGAACAACCTACGTCAAGCATTACTCCAACACCGTGTTCACTTCTCGGACTCCGCCGAGAAGTGACCATCACGGTTACACACGCGGTTGGTGCATCTTAATTAAGATCAACTTTAGGTTTTCTACAACCGGACATTAACAAATTCTCATCTGCCCATAACCGCGGGCACGGCTTTCGAAAGTTCAAATCCCTGCAGGGGTGTCCCAACTTAGCCCATCACAAGCTCTCACGGCCAACGAAGGATATTCCTTCTCCCAAGGCAATCCGATCAGACTCGGCATCCCGGTTACAAGACATCCTCGACAATGGTAAAACAAGACCAGCAACACTACCCAAATGTGCTGACAAATCCCGATAGGAGCTACACATATCTCGTTCTCAGGGCACACTCAGATGAGCCAGACGTCGGGTACGCCAGCCCAGAGTTGCCCCTGGTAGCTCCGGACATCGCTCAGTTGGACCAACACTCAGAGGAGCACTGGCCGGGGGGGGGGGGTTAAGATGACCCTTGAGTCTGTAGAACCCAAGGGAAAGAAAAGACTAGGTGACGAATGGTAAAACCAATGTTGGGCATTGCTGGAGGAGTTTTATTCGAGGCGAACTGTCAAGGGGTTCCCATTATAACCCAACCGTGTAAGGAACGCAAAATCCGGGAACATAACACCGATATGACGGAAACTAGGGCGGCAAGAGTGGAACAAAACACCAGGCATAAGTCCGAGCCTTCCACCCTTTACCAAGTATATAGATGCATTAATTAAATAAGAGATATTGTGATATCCCAACAAAAATCCATGTTCCAACAAGGAACAAACTCCAAACTTCACCTGCAACTAACAATGCTATAAGAAGGGCTGAGCAAAGCGGTAAAGTAGCCAAACAATGGTTTGCTAGGACAAGGTGGGTTAGAGGCTTGGCTTAACAATATGGGAGGCATGATAAGAAAGTGGTAGGTATCGTAGCATAGGCATAGCAAAAGAGCGAGCATCTAGCAAGCAAAGATAGAAGTGATTTCAAGGGTATGGTCATCTTGCCTGAAATCCCGCAAGGAAGAAGAACGAGTCCATGAAGAAGACAATAGACATAGTCGAACGGGTCCTCACAAACTCGACGATAATGGAACTAACCCGAAGAAGAAACACTGGAAATAAGCACACAACATAGTAAACAACCAACACATGAACATGGCATGATATGCGGGATGCGGTATGCGGTGCATATGCATGATTTGAAAAGGAATTTTTGAACCTGGCCTAAACTTGTAAATACAAGAGTGTCACTGGAAAGGTGAGGTGATTTCGGTTGAAATCGATATAAAGATCACCGGAATCGGATGCACGGTTTGGAAATGGCAAGCAAAACAAATATGGCACCGGTCTGCGATAATCAGCAAGTAGCCATCTAAATGCATCAAGATAAATATGCTACAGCACTCAAACATGGCACCAAAATACATGGCAGAGATCCACTCATGAAGCTTGACAAAATATGAACACTGAGCTACGGCTAGTTCATCCATTAACAGGTTCAAACAAGCATGGCAAAAGTGCAAATGACAACAGGTTAAGTCTGGAATTTATCATCAGGAAGCAATCTTTAGAGCATGCAAACTACATGCTACAGGAACATAACATGGCAAAGCAAGGCATGGCATGAAGCTACTCAAAGCACTTAACAAAAGTCCCTTAGTGACCTTGAGCCAAAAGGGATCAGAAAATACAATTGCAAGCATGTGAATATGGCTAAAACATAAACAGATTCGGACTTTGTGAAAAACTGGAGCATGCAAAACAGTTAACGAGTGGGCATGTTTACGAGCTCGATGCACTCACTACAAAGCATGACATGACAAACTAAGCACACACTCAGCAAGAAGACATGGCAAGAACAACAACATAGCATGCACGGATCAATAGCAACATCGTCGACAAAATCGCTAATCATGTCAACAATTTGCCAGGATCATTTTATAGAAAAAGTAGAGCTCGATTGACTCAAGCTAGGGTGCTCCATAAATGCAAACAAAGACATGGATGGATAGAGTACCACAATGTTAAAAAAACATCCTTACTGGTCATCCTCAAAAGAGGCACGGATCACTAGGAAACAACATGAACATATGGCATAACAACAAAAACAGAACAAGGACTTTGTGAAATTCTAAGTCCCTGAAATCAACATTACCGATTACGCTACTTTGCAAGCTTGTGCTAGTCACGACAAATATCAAAAAAATACATGGCAAGCACCCCTGTAAAGATGGCATGGTATATAACAATACACATGTAGAGCTCAGGATCATATCATGCACACATTAATCATGGAAAAAATGACAAAATGCCACTTGCTGAAACAGATCTGACAAATTCCTCACGTAGCCCTCTTCCAACAGCATTTCGGGCATCAAGATGAGCTCAAATGAAAATGATGCAATGAGATGAAATGATGTACTCGTCGAGACGAACATTTTGATATGCTACATACACGAATCGGAGCAATGATGACAGAGTTATGATGCGTGGAAGAATGCAAAAATTATCTGAGAGGGGGAGAATGTCAACCGCTAGGGTTTCCTGTAGATCTGGATCGGATCGGGAGGTACTGTAGCAACCGGCGCGGATTTCGAGGATCCCCGGCGAGAGGTCGCTACTCCAGTCAGGGAAGGTGAGGAGGAGGCCAGTGGAGCTCGGAGAGGCCGCCGACGCGCTCGGTGGGCGGCGGATCCGGTGGAGCCCATCAGGCGGCGCGGTCAGGCATGCGCCGGCGATGGCGAGACGCGACAGAGGAGACGCCGGCCGGGCGGTGCGCGGGCGCTGGCGAGACGCGGCAGAGGAGATGCCGGCCAGGCGGCACGCGGGCGCCAGCGATGGAGACGGCGCGGGAGGCGACCGGCGTGGCGGCGGCGGGAGGCGCGCTCGCAGCCAGGTGCGGCGTCTCACGCGGGCGCGGGCGGCGGACGTTGCGGGCCGGGCAGGGCCTGCCCCGGGCCTCGCGGGCTGCGGCGGCGCGCGGCGAAGGCGGGACGGGTGGCGGAGCATGGTTCGTCGGAGGCGGCGGCGGACGTTATCTGGCCGGAAACGGACATGTCCGGCCGGCTGAGAGGAGATTTTTAGAGTTTCGGGGGAGAGATCCGAGATTTGGAAAGGGGGGCTAGTTTTATAGGTAGAGGGAGTTAGGAAGCTCCAAATGAGGTGCGGTTTTCGGCCACGCGATCGTGATCGAACGACCGAGATGAAGGAGGGGGTTTAGGTGGGTTTTGGGCCACTTTGGAGGGGTGTTGGGCTGCAACACACACAAGGCCTTTTCGGTCCCTCGGTTAACCGTTGGAGTACCAAACGAAGTCCAAATGGCACGAAACTTGACAGGCAGTCTACCGGTAGTAAACCAAGGCCGCATGACAAGTCTCGGTTCAACCCGAAAATGTTTAACACCCGCACACGAAAAGAGGTACAAAGGGGCACCGGGTGACATAGGAGCGCCGGATTGCAAAACGGACAACGGGGAAAATGCTCGGATGCATGAGACGAACATGTATGCAAATGAAATGCACATGATGACACGCAAGCAATGACAAGGCAAAAACAGCGAATAACTGGAGGACACCTGGCACATCGGTCTCGGGGCGTTACAACACTCCACCACTACGAGAGGATCTCGTCCCGAGATCTAGAATGGCACCGGAGGGACAACAGAAGAGAAAGAGAAGACGTAAAACTAAGTTTGCTTCTTTGACAAACGAGTGAAACCAAAGAACCTTGAAAAGGTTAAGCCATCTCGAGAAAATAATACAATGGAGATGAACGAAGTTGAAAGCACTCCGTTAGGAAAGAGGAACAAGGAAGAACAAATTCGGACAGCACTCCAGTTGAAAAGGGATGCAAGAATTGATAAAATGAAAAGAACTTGAGCGAAAGGGCACAACACTCCGGTTAAATGGATAAGAATGAAATAACAAGATGTTTGACAAAACGAAATGATGGGTGAAAAGAACAACATTGCAATGCCTCTGGAACAAAAGAATAGAAGATGGATAATTGAAATAGGAGAATGGAGAAGAAAATGCCAACTTATGTCACAAAAGAGCTTGAAAAGGCAAACTTAGGAGAAGTGTCAAACGGAGTTGTTGGGAAATCAACAATGAAAAAGAGTAAGCTTGTTGTGGGCTTATGGAAGACATCTCAATATTATGAGGTGAAATTCTGCCACAAACGGAAACAATGGATTGGTTTGATATCAACAAGGAGACGGGAAACTTATTCCATCGGGAGGATAAATGAAGAAATTGGGTCATTTATAAGCACCATAAATAGCAACAGTCCTTAGGGAAAGCTTTAGGTGAAATATAACCAAAGATAAATCCAAAGAAGAAATTGATGGGTTTAAATATCTCATTCCTGACAACTTTTGAATCATGAAACATGAAGGAAAATTGTCAAGAAAGACATAACACCATCTCAAAAGAAAAGTTAAAAAGAATTGCAATCCCGAATGCAAGAAGAAGAATGATTGAGCTCCTTAGAAAAGAATCTCAATGAACACTTGGAGAAGGGATTATTTCCTTGATGAACCATCGTGTAGAACATCCATGAAGAACTCCGGTAACAAAAGGATGATCAAACGGAAGGAAAAAGAGGTTGAAAACACAAGGTGAATCCTTGTACCGATTTAGATGAATATCCGTGGTGAAATAGTTGAAAAATATTGGAACTCTGGGAAAAATAGAAGATGAACAATTGAAATCAGGAATTTGATGAGCCTCCGGAATAGGGGATTGAGTTCACTCGATGAAACAAGAATAAGAATTACATTATGCTTATCCTTCACCAATTTAAATTGATGACAAGCAACGGATTTGGCATACTACTTATTCTCGTAGAAAGGATTAAGATAGATATAGCGTCAACTTGGGAAGGTCGTCAACGAACCACCGGTAGGATTGGAACAACGAATGAATTGATATGATGAAGAAGGAAGAGAACTCTTGAACAAACCACCGTAAGAATTGAAAAACGAACGAAATAAAGGAATGAATCACCGGTAAGAATTAGAGAATGAATCAGGATACTTGAGGGGATTTAGATACATAAGAATGAAGAGGTCACGAGCTGACAAGAGAATACTTGAATGATGCATCGGTAAGATTGGAGAATGATAACTGAAAGCTGAGAATGAATAAATCTGAATTTATGGACTCCGGATAAACAAACTGAGAAGACTCTTGAATTGCTCCGGATAGGTGAAAAGAATTCTCACAACCAAAGACAATTATGAGATGATGGCAACAAGCTAGAATCACGAATCTTTGAAGAGAATGGAGCAAGATTAAAGAGAAACTCTTCTTCGGTCTTCAAATGTTGATAAATGATAATGAGAAGCACCACCAAGAATTGTTGAGGCACTCCGGAATGATTAAAAGAGGAGAGGTTGAGCCAATGATGAAAAGGATTTAAACCGATCTTGGAGAAAGACATTTGACTGATGATAGTTCATTCTTACGTCAAACTTAAAAAGATTTGAGAATAACTCCGGGAGAATAAGAAGAGTCAGGTAAGATCCTGGGAAAAGACATGTGGGTTAGGGCCCACTCAAAAAAACACCGTAGAATGATTACTTTGAAAAGAGAGATTGCACCGGTTGAATTAAATGACTTGAATGAGATAACATCCTCGAAAGAGCTTGAACGAATGTAGAGTGGAAACATGGATCTTCGAGATATCTTGAGCACTCCAGAACATTTGAATAGCGAGAAATGAATGAATATGATGAGCGCCGGCATGAGAAGGTATTTGAAACGAGGAAAAAGGATATGATTGACAAGGCTTGACTAGAATCCACCGGAGAAGAAAAAGAACGAAGATTGAAGAACTAGAAGCTCCGTTAGAATCTTCATGATAATCATCGGGTAAGAACATTAATGGAGAAGAATGGGGAGACTTCACATGAATAAGATGATACTTGATTAAGAAATCTGAGTCCTTGAAGAAACAAGGGTGGGAGGGTGGGAAAACAAAGACAATTTGGGATGGATGAAACGAACACCGTTGAGAATGCTGAGATTGAATCTTGCAAATGTTAAAAATGAACGGATCCACTTGAAGAGAGACACACCGGTTGAAAAGGATTGCCATGACAATCTCGATGATCAAGAAGGATTAGTATTCACATGGGAACATGAGAACACCATTTGGGGAAGGTATGGAATCAACATTTGACTTCGAAGCAACTCGAATACCACAAAACTCAAAAGAAAACAAAGGATTGGCTTGCGGAATAAGCCGGAACAAGCATATGATAGAGATTTCGTCCGAAGTTTTCGTGGTGGGGCATACACGGGCTCGATCGTACAACACCATCATGTACAAGGCAGTGCACATGACATACGAAGCGTCCCCGAGTCGGCATAGCCAAGGACTCTTTAAGACACAACGAGACCACTATAAAACCAACCATGGATAGGCGGACCACTAGACATCGAACCCCAATTTCATATCATACATCTGTCGGAAAGATATCTGTAGGATCGAAAGTATGTCTAGAGGGGAGGGGGTGATTAGACTACTTGACCAAATAAAAACTTAACCTTTTCCCAATTTTAGTTCTTGGCAGATTTTAGCTAATTTAAGACAAGTCAAGTAATCATCACATGATTCAAGCAAGCATGCAACGAGTATATAGGCAGCGGAAAGTAAAGCATGCAACTTGCAAGAATGTAAAGGGAAGGGTTTGGAGAATTCAAACGCAATTGGAGACACGGATGTTTTTCCCATGGTTCGGATAGGTGGTGCTATCCTACATCCACGTTGATGGAGACTTCAACCCACGAAGGGTAACGGTTGCGCGAGTCCACACAGGGCTCCACCCAAGGGTAACGGTTGCGCGAGTCCACACAGGGCTCCACCCACGAAGGGTCCACGAAGAAGCAACCACCCACAAAGGGTCCACGAAGAAGCAACCTTGTCTATCCCACCATGGCCATCGCCCACATAGGACTTGCCTCACTAGCAGTAGATCTTCACGAAGTAGGCGATCTCCTTGCCCTTACAAACTCCTTGGTTCAACTCCACAATCTTGTCGGAGGCTCCCAAGTGACACCTAGCCAATCTAGGAGACACCACTCTCCAAGAAGTAACAAATGGTGTGTAGGTAATGAACTCCTTGCTCTTGTGCTTCAAATGATAGTCTCCCCAACACTCAACTCTCTCTCATAGGATTTGGATTTGGTGGAAAGAAGGTTTGAGTGGAAAGCAACTTGGGAAGGCTAGAGATCAAGATTCATATGGTAGGAATGGAATATCTTGGTCTCAACACATGAGTAGGTGGTTCTCTCTCAGAACATATGAGTTGGAATGGTGTGTGTGTTCTGATGGCTCTCTCATCGAATGAGGAGGAGGTGGAGGGGTATATATAGCCTCCACACAAAATCCAACCGTTACACAGTTTTCCAATCTCGGTGGGACCGAATCAATAAGCTCGGTCGGACCGAAAATGTAAACCTAGTGACCGTTAGTGATTTCGGTGGGACTGACATGCAACTCGGTAGGACCGATATGGTTAGGGTTTGGGCATAACGTAATCTCAGTGAGACCAATTACACAAACTCGGTGAGACCGAATTTGGTAATTAGCTAACCAAAGAGTTGGTCAGGTAAACTCGGTGGGACCGATTTGCTCTTTCGGTGAGACCGAGTGGAACTCGGTGAGACCGAAAAGTTACAAAGGGGGAAACACTGAGTTTACATTGCAATCTCGATGGGACCGATTCGCTCTTTCGGTGGGACCGAAAAGTTACGAAAGGGAAACAGAGAGTTTGCAACCCCATCTCGGTGAGACCGAGATCCTTATCGGTAGAACCGAATTGCTAGGGTTTGCCAGTGGCTTATGACAAATGAAACTCGGTGGCGCCGGATAGGAAGAATCGGTAGGACCGAGTTTGGCTTAGGGTTTAGGTCATATGTGGATATGGGAAAGTAGTTGAGGGTTTTGGAGCATATCACTAAGCACATGAAGCAAGAGGCTCATTAAGCAACACCTCATCCCTCCTTGATAGTATTGGCTTTTCCTAAAGACTCAATGTGATCTTGGATCACTAAAATATAAAATGAAGAGTCTTGAGCTTTTGAGCTTGAGCCAATCCATTGTCCTTAGCATTTTGAGGGTTCCACTTTCATATCCATGCCATGCCAATCATTGAGCTTTCCTGAAATAATCATCTTGGAATAGCATTAGCTCAATGAGCTATATGTTGTTATGAATTACCAAAACCACCTAGGGATAGTTGCACTTTCAATCTCCCCCTTTTTGGTAATTGATGACAACATATAGATCAAAGCTTCGACAAATGATAATAAGCATGAAATATATCGTCTGCACGGTATCATCGGCACCTGCAAACTGGTTTTGGAAGTATCTGTGAGTCACGGGGACTCTGCAATCTCACACCCTCGCGATCAAGACTATTTAAGCTTATAGGTAAGGTAACGGTATGATGTGGAGCTGCAGCAAGCGACTAGCATATATGGTGGCTAACATATTCGCAAAAGAGAGCGAGAAGAGAAGGCAAAAGCACGGTCGAACAACTATGATCAAGAAGTGATCCTAGAACAACCTACGTCAAGCATTACTCCAACACCGTGTTCACTTCCCGGACTCCGCCTAGAAGAGACCATCACGGTTACACACGCGGTTGGTGCATCTTAATTAAGATCAACTTCAGGTTTTCTACAACCGGACATTAACAAATTCCCAACTGCCCATAACCACGGGCACGGCTTTCGAAAGTTCAAATCCCTGCATGGGTGTCCCAACTTAGCCCATCATAGGCTCTCACGGTCACCGAAGGATATTCCTTCTCCCAAGACAATCCAATCAGACTCGGCATCCCGGTTACAAGACATCCTCGACAATGGTAAAACAAGACCAGCAACACCGCCCGAATGTGCCGACAAATCCCGATAGGAGCTGCACATATCTCGTTCTCAGGGCACACTCAGATGAGCCAGATGTCTGGTAGGCCAGCCCAGAGTTGCCCCTGGTAGCTCCGGACATCGCTCAGTTGGACCAACACTCAGATGAGCACTGGCCCGGGAGGGTGTTAAAATAAAGATGACCCTTGAGTCTGCAGAACCCAAGGGAAAGAAAAGGCTAGGTGGCGAATGGTAAAACCAATGTTGTACATTGCTGGAGGAGTTTTATTCGAGGCGAACTATCAAGGGGTTCCCATTATAACCCAACCGTGTAAG
Organism: Triticum urartu; assembly: GCF_003073215.2. Taxonomy (NCBI): domain Eukaryota; kingdom Viridiplantae; phylum Streptophyta; class Magnoliopsida; order Poales; family Poaceae; genus Triticum; species Triticum urartu. The sequence goes on along the minus strand of NC_053027.1, from coordinate 327,687,323 downwards.
GAACGCAAAATCCGGGAACATAACACCGATATGACGGAAACTAGGGCGGCAAGAGTGGAACAAAACACCAGACATAAGGCCGAGCCATCCACCCTTTACCAAGTATATAGATGCATTAATTAAATAAGAGATATTGTGATATCCCAACAAAAATCCATGTTCCAACAAGGAACAAACTCCAAACTTCACCTGCAACTAACAACGCTATAAGAAGGGCTGAGCAAAGCGGTAACGTAGCCAAACAACGGTTTGCTAGGACAAAGTGGGTTAGAGGCTTGGCTTAACAATATGGGAGGCATGATAAGAAATTGGTAGGTATCGTAGCATAGGCATAGCAAAAGAGCGAGCATCTAGCAAGCAAATATAGAAGTGATTTCGAGGGTATGGTCATCTTGCCTGAAATCCGGCAAGGAAGAAGAACGAGTCCATGAAGAAGACAATGGACGTAGTCGAACGGGTCCTCACAAACGCGATGATAATGGCACCAACCCAAAGAAGCAACATCGGAAAGAAGCACACAACATAGTAAACAACAAACACATGAACATGGCATGATATGCGGGATGCGGTATGCGGTGCATATGCATGATTTGAAAAGGAATGTTTGAACCTGGCCTCAACATGGAAATCCAAGAGTGCCACTGGAAAGGTGAGGTGATTTCGGTTGAAATCGATATAAAGATCACCGGAATCGGATGCACGGTTTGGAAATGGCAAACAAAAGAAATATGGCACCGGTTTGCGATAATCAGCAAGTAGCCATCTAAATGCATCAAGATAAATATGCTATAGCACACAAACATGGCAACAAAATACATGGCAGGGATCCACTCATGAAGCTTGACAAAAGATGAACACTGAGCTATGGCTAGTTCATCCATTAATAGGTTAAAACAAGCATGGCAAAAGTGCAAATGACAACAGGTTTCAGACTTCGTGAAATTAACACAAGTCTGGAATTTATCATCAGGAAGCAATCTTTAGAGCATGAAAACTACATGCTACATGAACATCACATGGAAAAGCAATGCATGGCATGAGGCTACTCAAAGCACTTAACAAAAGTCCCTTAGTGACCTTGAGCCAAAAGGGATCAGAAAATACAATTGCAAGCATTTGAACAAGGCAAAAACATAAACAGAATCAGACTTTGTGAAAAACTGGAGCATGCAAAACAGTTAACGAGTAGGCATGTTTACGAGCTCAATGCACTCATTACAAAGCATGAAATGACAAACTAAGCATACACCCAGCAAGAATACATGGCATAGAAGCTAGACATGGAAATAACAACAACATAGCATGCACGGATCAATGGCAACATCCTCGGCAAAATCGCTAAACAAGTCAACAATCTGCCAGGATCATTTTATAGCAAAAGTAGAGCTCAATTTACTCAAGCTAGGGTGCTCCATAAATGCAAACAAGGACATGGATGGATAGAGCACCACAATGTTAACAAAACATCCTTACTGATCATCCTCAAAAGAGGCACGGATCACAGGGAAACAACATGAACATATGACATAACAACAAAAACAGAACAAGGACTTAGTGAAATTCTATGTCCCTGAAATCAGCACTACTGATTACGCTACTTTGCAAGCTTGTGCTAGTCACCACAAATATCACAAAAATACATGGCAAGCACCCCTGTAAAGATGGCATGACATATAACAAAACACATGTAGAGCTCATGATCATATCATGCACACATTAATCATGGAAAAAATGACAAAATGCCATTTGTTGAAATGGATCTGACAAATTCCTCACATATCCCTCTTCCAACAACATTTCGGGAATCAAGATGAGCTCAAATTAAAATGATGAAATGAGATGAAATGATGTACTCGTCGAGGCGAACATTTTGATATGCTACACGCATGAATCGAAGCAATGATGACAGAGTTATGATGCGTGGAAGAATGCAAAAATTATCTGAGAGAGGGGGAGAATGTCAACCGCTAGGGTTTCCTGTAGATCTGGATCGGATCAGGAGGTACTGTAGCAACCGGCGTGGATTTCGAGGATCCCCGACGAGAGGTCGCTACTCCGGCGAGGGAAGGCGAGGAGGATGCCGATGGAGCTCGGAGAGGCCGTCGGCGAGCTTGGTGGGCGGCGGATCCGGCGGAGCCCATCGGGCGGCGTGGTCGGGCATGCGCGGTCATCGGTGATGGAGACGGCGCAGGAGGCGACCGGCGCGGCGGCGACGGGAGGCGCGCTCGCAGCCAGGCGCGGGTGGCGCGGCGTCTCACGCGGGTGCGGGCGGCGGACGTTGCGGGCCGGGGAGGGCCCGCCCCGGGCCTCGCGGGCTGCGGCGGCGCGCGGCGAAGGCGGGACAGGTGGTGGAGTCTGGTTCGTCGGAGGCGGCGGCGGACGTTATCCGGCCGGAAACGGACACGTCCGGCCGGCTGAGAGGAGATTTTTAGAGTTTCGGGGGAGAGATCTGAGATTTGGAAAGGGGGGCTAGTTTTATAGGTAGAGGGAGCTAGGAAGCTCCAAATGAGGTGCGGTTTTCGGCCACGCGATCATGATCGAACAACTGAGATGATTGAGGGGGTTTAGGTGGGTTTTGGGCCACTTTGGAGGGGTGTTGGTCTGCAACACACATGAGGCCTTTTCGGTCCCTCGGTTAACCGTTGGAGTACCAAACGAAGTCCAAATGGCACGAAACTTGACAGGCGGTCTACCGGTAGTAAACCAAGGCCGCATGACAAGTCTTGGTCCAATCCGAAAACATTTAACACCCACACACGGAAAGAGGTAGAAAGGGGCACAGTGTGACATAGGAGCGCCGGATTGCAAAACGGACAACGGGGAAAATGTTCGGATGCATGAGACGAACATGTATGCAAATGAAATGCACATGATGACACGCAAGCAATGACAAGGCAACAACAGCGAATAACTGGAGGACACCTGGCACATCGGTCTCGGGGCGTTACAAGGCTGGAGGATATATCTTCTCAAGGTCGCATAGGATAGTTGGTATCTTGTCTCTAAGACGCTCCAAAGCATCTATCCTGATATTCCTACTGCAGAGTTCCCTGAAGAATTGTCCCAACTCTGCAACTGCTCTTTATAAGTCAGGGCGGCCCAATCCTCTAAGGATAACAGGTAAAACTCTTTGAAGTAGGACGTGGCAGTCATGAGTTTTCAACCCTTGTACCTTGTTTCCATCTGCACTGACTCTCCTTTCAGGGTTGGAAGCAAATCCATGTGGGAATCTCACACGTGACAGGACCTCGTAGAATTCTTTTCTTTTTACCTTGTCCAAGGCGTACACAGCTGGTGCCATATCCCGTGATTTACCTTCATCTTGCACCTGCAAATCCTGTCTGATACCCAGGTGTGTCAAATTAATCCTAGATTTTAAGGTATCTTTCGTCTTGCCTTCAATATTAAGAAGTGTGCTGATAATGCTGTCACATATATTTTTCTCGATGTGCATCACATCAAGATTATGCCGCAGATCCAAATCTTGCCAATACTCCAAGTCCCACAAAGTGGACCTGCGGGTAAACAATAATCTCTCTTCTGCCCTGCCACGCTTCCTTTTCCCGTTACCATTATCAGGATGGATTCCTGGTGTAATATGCCTGACCTTCTCTAATTCCACTTGCAACTCATTGGCGGTGAACCTCTTTGGCGCATCATGGTTTTCATGCTTTGCACTGAACACATGTCTTTGGTATTTTCTAGGAAGCGGCTTGTCCTTGGCAAGGAAACGGCGGTGTCCAATGTAACAGATCTTGCTAAGTATTGCGTATGACAGCGGATTCCTGTCACAGCGAACACATGCATTGTAACCATGTGTCGTTCGCCCTGACATAGTGCCCAAAGCTAGATAATCATGGATGCACCAAATTATAACAGCACACAAAAAGAAATCAGCTGGTGGGCTACTATATAGATCTCGAGTGAGAACACCCTTCCATAGCTGTTGAAGTTCCTCCACAAGAGGCTCCATGAACAAATCAAAATCCTTTCCAGGACTTTTTGGACCTGGGATGAGCAAGGCCATCATGTAGTTTGATTCTTTGGTGCAGACATTTGGAGGTATGTTTTAAGGGATAACAAGCATTGGCCACATGCTATATGTGGCGCTCTGGTGGCCAAATGGGTTAAATCCATCTGAAGCTAAGCCAAGTCTAATGTTTCTCGGGTCAGCAGCAAACTCTTTGTGTTTATCATTGAAGCTTTTCCACTCACTACCATGAGATGGATGGCTCATTACATTCTGATCTCTGTACTCCTGGTTCCTAGAATGGCACAGTACATCCTCTCTTGTTTTAGCATCATGAAACAACCTCTGCAATCTTGGTGTAATTGGAAAATGTCTCAGAACATTATGTGGAATCCTCTTCACAGCATCGCCATCTTTCCATCTTGATGATTTGCATTTCGGGCATTCACTTAAGTTGGCATAATCCTTCCAGAACAGAAAACAATTATTCTTACAAACATGGATCATATCATATCCAATTCCAACTGCACGACGGAAATTCTTCATTTTACTGTAGGTGTGTGGCAGCTCAGACGCATCTAGGAAAGATTCGCGGAAAGCAGCCAACATCACATCGAATGATTTGTTGGTCATCCTCTCAAATGTCTTCACCTGAAGAAAGGTGACCATAGCTGAGAATACTGACAGCTTATTTCCTGGGGTGACAGTAACGTTGCATTGTTCCAACATGCAGGCCCACCATTTTTCTTCTGCAGGTGAAAGTTCACGGAATGCACGAGAATTTCGTAGCATTGTTTCAATGTTGGTCAAACTCACTGGCTCCGCCACCACCACCTCCTCCTCCTCTTCGACCTGAGCATCAGGCAGATCAAGATGGTGATCTGCTGCTTCCACGTAGTCAATAACATTGACGTTCACAGCTTCACCATGATGAACCCACCTAGTATATGTGACCGACATCCCATACAGGTGTAGATGATTTTGTAGATGATTTTACACGGGCAGAGCACATCTGATTTCGGACCACCGTACTCAGCTCTGATAAAGTTCATGAAGTTTTCAACCCCCTCGACATATGCAGCGAAGAATCTTCGAGCAGAAGTTATCCAAGTCATGTCCATCTGTTAGACATACAAATTAGTTCTTCTACTAGATATTACAGGAAAACATATATGCTTTTTTATGAAGTCTAGAAAAAAAATACCTAGGTCGATGTCTAAAGCTATGGCAAGATATTTGGACGAGCAGATCTAAGTAACGAAATATATGTAAAGCTAATTCAGCAAACAGATTTGAGTGCCAAATTATGGCAGGCTGTTTCAGCAGTCAATGAGGCCGAGCACACAGCCATCGAACTATCGAAGGCCATCGTACCAACAAAGATCGAGTATAAAACGGTGTAGAGCTATTTCACCTAACAGATTGGCTACTAGACCATGGCAATCTACGTCACAATAAATATATGGCAGGATATTTTATCAACTAATCGGCCATGGCATGCCATCTCAGCTAAGCAGATTGAGTGCAGAACAGGGCAAGGAAGCTTCTTAAGCAGAGCATATTGACAGTAAACTACTTCGGCAAACAGTGAGATTAACAGCGTCTATTAGCTAACATTCAGTGCTACACCGACATGAACGGGGCCTCAGTCTAGAATGTGCGTACCGTGGGAGAAGTTGACCGCCGTGCGTCTCCACACGAATGTCGCCAGCGGTGGCGGTGCTGACCGCCGTGCGCCTCCACAAGAATGTAGCCAGAGGTGGCGGCGCGGCTAGAGGATGGCAGTCTACGAGAGCGTACTGTGGGAGCGAGAGGATCGCCGAACCGCGGCGCCGACGTATCCGTGCGGCGGGGAGGGCGGCTTTGGTGGAGCGAATGGAGTGGAGGGGGACAGGGGGGAGGGGGTTTGGGGAATATTATTGGCTAGTTGGCCGAAGGGCGGTTGAATTGGATTTGGGGGGAATTTTTGGGTGTGGGGGGGAGCATTTTCGCGCGGTGGGCGGGGGGAGTTTGGCGCATGGTCAGTTCTCCAAGTGCAGTCCCACGTGTTAGTGAAGAGGCAAGCCGAAGCGCGTTCCGTTTGCGTGAGCCGTGTGCAGGACCGAACGTGTGTGGGGTGCAATGCGACCGCGACAGGAGTGCTGTGAGTGTACCGCATTTTTTCCTTTTAAACTAGGTGCTTCGCCCCCACAAAAAAAATCTGTTGCTTCGCGCGATCCATCGATACTACTACTAGTAATCCGGTAATCCCGACTAAAACGGCGCGGCCAGGTCTTTTCCCGCGCGATATGCTGGGAGGTTGGCTTAGTTGGGTTTTTTAGGATGAGTAATGCTACACCTACGTAATCCCAGTTACGTAATTAACGTAATGTGAAACGTGTGAGCTGTTGATTGTATATTGGGGGGAGGGAGGGGCCCACCACCATGAAAATCAGGGGAGGAGAGAGAGAGGCAATTTACGTTAACCCTTTCATAGGTTCCCGTAGATGTAGAAAGATGTGTCCGATCCTGCAATATAGGCCGTCCGATCTATATCTAACGGATAGGAAGGAAACTATGACAATTTACCCGCACTCCTCTCCACATTTGCAGATAAGGCTTTCCCTCGTTCATCCTTTTCTCCCACAAGATCTTGATCTTCCGTGCAACGCACGGGCATCTTGCTAGTACTCCTACAATATGTATATTATTATGAAAGTTCATATACACCGGCCGAGATTAATGCAAACACGACAGATTTTCATTACATTTCGAACTTTTATAGGACAAAAAAATAAAAGAAACACGACCCTAAACCTATTCTACGGCGGCGACCGACGTCCTCCATCTGTGTTCTCCATGTACGGGGGCGGGGTTCAAGACCCGTGAAGTGAAGGTGCGGTCTCCGGCGAGGAAAAGTAGAACACGGGAGACGGACCGGCCAGTTGGCACACCATGCCCTGCCGCCTCCCATGCCCTACTCATCCTTGGAGGAGTCCCCGACCTTGGCGGTGCCGGATGTTGGACGGCGGCAAGTAGGACGCGTGGCTGACGGTGCTCCCGTCGTCGGCCGCCAGCGTGGCCATCGCTTGTGCAGCGACTTCAGCGAGGGCGGCGACTCGAGCTCCATCCCCGAAGACAAGCTCTCCCGCAGAGCGTTCGCGCTTGCGGTCATGGCGGATGTGGTTCCAGGTAGGAGGACGATGTGCTATGGTGTGGAGGTTAGCTGGGCGTTGCCGCTTTAAGTAGCGCATTCCGGTGAGGCCAAGCATCCGGGTGCGTCATTAAGTCGCCGGAGTTGTTCCTCGGGCACCGAGCCTCTTAATGACGACATATGAATGGACGGCACGAATGCGGGCAGCTGGCGCCGGCTGGGAACGCACCGCGCGACGACGCGAGGGACGAGGGTTTTGGTGTGCCAGGGTAGTCAGCTGCGGTCGTGGGAACATTGGAGATGCCCTTTGCTCACATGCGATCCCCGCATGTCATTGAAAAAGCAAGACGACCCTGCATGGTCTCAGGTCCAGAGGATGCAGTTGGCCGCGCTACACCACTCCACGGACGCGTCGCGGCGCCCTGTGCATCGTCGACGAGCTGGGTGTTGGGGTGTGTTTGGATTGTGGCCAAAGTGCACCTTGCCAAAATTTTGGTCATGACCAAAAGGTTGGTCTTTGTTTGGATGGTTGCCATTTTTTGGCATGCCAATGAACTCTAGCCAACTCTAGTTCATTTTTCTTGCCAATGTCGGCCAAATCATGGGCAACCAATACCTCAACCAAAATTTTAGTCATGACCCAAAGATTGGTCTTTGTTTGGATGGTTGCCATTTCTTTGGCATGCCAATGAACTCTAGCCAACTCAAGTTCATTTTTCTTACCAATGTCGGCCAAATCATGGGCAGCCAATACCTCAACCAAAATTTTGGCTACCCAATGCTTTGATGGGGCAACCTTGGGCACAAACCAAACATACCGTTGGTCGTGCCACAGCACTAACACCAGACTCGGCAAACTGAAACCGACCGTGTCTAGCGATGATATGAGCATGTCGCTCACCGCGGTCGCTGTGTCCAGAGGCGGTGCTGGAGCTGCGCCCCGTTGTTGGCCCCAACGACCCACATGAACGGTTGTCGGTGGTGAGGAGGTCGTGGGCCAGCTCCTCCATTGGACAAGTCTGCGCTACATCGTCCCGACGGGTGTGCCCCACATGTCTGTTTCCCTATTTTCCTGGCCATATTCGAGCGTCAGTGCTCCGCGTTGTGCATTAGGCCTTTCACTATGTAGGCTAAGCGATACAACTTATTGTTTATTTGAGCCGTTCAAGTATAATAATGTGGCGTTTGATTATTTCTCATTCCTCTCTAACCCTCTTCTCCATCGATCATGTCGCCCTCCAGTCGAGTCCATCCTCCTACATGCCTCATTTGAACATTCCGCCGAGTATCATTCGCATGTACCCACCCTAGTCCTCTTTCAATAGATCTCCGGACCCCGAGATGAAATCGAGAGGGAACGAGTGGAGGCACGTGATACCTAAGGCGGATTCAAAATTTTGAACCGGTGATCATAGCATCTGCAAATCATATATAAAGGGTATTCAATGTTTGTTTCGTTTTTGAACATACAATATACTCCCTCCTGTCCTTTCTACTCCCTCCTTCCATCTATATTGGGCCTAATGCATTTTTCAAGACCGCCTTTGACTATTGACAAGATTAATAGTACATGACATGTATAATGCGAAAATTATAGCATTGGAAGCTCCTTTCACATACGAATTTGATGGTATGCTTTATTTAAGTTGCATGTCATATATTATTGCTCTACCTTTTGCTGAAAGTTAGCCTCGAAAACACATTAGGCCCTATACAGATTGAAGGCGGGAGTAGTTTACATATAAGTTTTATGTGTAGTCAAAGTATATCTACTTTGATAAAAAAAGGTATCAACATTCAACAACGCCCAATCAATATTGTTAGATTCGTACGTACTCCTAGATTTGTACTCGAGATGGTTTCCAATTTGACTATTGACAAGATTAATAGTACATGAGATGTATAATGTGAAAATTATATCATTGGAAACTCCTTTCACATACGAATTTGACCGTATGCTTTGTGTAAGTTGCATGTCATATATTATTACTCTAACATTTGGTCAAAGTTAGCCTCGAAAAACGCATTAGACCCTGTATGCTTTGTGTAAGTTGCATGTCATATATTATTACTCTAACATTTGTGTAAGTTGCATGTCATATATTATTACTCTAACATTTGGTCAAAGTAGTATAGTGGAAGTGGATCCTCTGACGTAGGTATCCCTGCCTTACCCTCCCATTCGGTCACTTACTGGCGGACCCCATGCTTGCTAGGCCCCGCATGTCAGTTACTCAATGGGTTCGGCCACGTCAGGGGATCCTCATCCGTAGTAATACTCCCTCTATTTTTATTTACTCCGCATAAAACGGAGGGAGTGGTGCTATAATAAATGACGCGGGCGGGGGAGGGGGAGGGACGTCGGTTTGCTCTCAATTGCGGTCCCACAAACGAGAGAAAACGCAAGACGAAGCGCGTTCCATTCGGTGGGCGACATGGAGGGTCCAGCGTGTCGGGCTGCAATGCGAACGCGACAAGAGCGATGTACAGTCAAAACCGATGGACCGGTCATCACCGGAACCACTATTCACACCAGAACCTTCGTTGCTCGGCCTACGCCAGCCACTTCCCGAAAACCACACCAAATCTCCAGCCCATTCCCACACCTTTCGATCCCCTAGCCCGCATCAAGCGTCCCCTAGTTCGCCGGAGAGCCATGGTGCGCTGCAAGATCACTTACTACAAGATCCTGACGCCGGAGCGCCGCGCAGAAATCGCGGTGGCAGTCGGCACCACAGACCTCCGTTCCCAAGCTCGCTTTGCGGCAGGCCAATCCCCGAGTTCTCTGGAGCCAAGCTACGAGGAGGAGGAAGCCGATCCAATGTTCATGGCGGAGGTCACGGCGCAGAAGGCCCCGATGGGTATGAGACGATGGACGTCGACTTCGTGCCGGCGTCCGAGTCCTGCATGGTGCAGGCGGACCAGCGGTTCAACATGGCGATACTAAAGGAGGACCGGGAGGCAGAGGCTCAACTCGACGCGGAGCGTGCGCATGTCGCTGCCATCGAGGCTCTCCTGCAGGCGGAACCAGATGTCGTGGATGTGAACCGAGCGGCGGAGGCTCAACTTGAGGCGGAGCGCGCGGATGTCACTGCCATCAAGGCCCTCCTGCAAGCGGAACCGAACGTCCTGGACTTGAACCGGGCGGCAGAGGCTCGACTCGACGCAGAGCGTGCGGATGCCGCTCTCATCGACGCCCTCCTGCAAGCGGAACCGAATGTCCTAGACTTGAACCGGGCAGCGGAGGCTCGACTCGACGCAGAGCGCATGGATGCGGCTGCCATCGAGGCCCTCCTGCAGGCGGAACCGGACCTCCTCGACTTGAACCGGGCTGTGCTCTCGTCCATGCAGAGCGCCCGCACGCTCCACTTGAACGAGTAGCTGGAGGCCGAGGACAACCATGGTGCGGAGACCCACGTCGGCAGCGACGGCTGGTTCGCGCCGGCAGCCAAAGACGACGAGGACGTCTCTTTCCGCGAGTAGTGATAGTTTTTCTTTATGTTGTTGTTTTGATGGATCTTTTGCTGTGTAAAAACATATATTTGTTATGCAAGTCGCCTGACTTGGGTCAGTCTACCATTTCAGGCGGTTGGGTGAATATCCTACGTCTCCTAACCCTTCTTTCCTTCTTCCTCACCTCTTCTTCTTCCCCAACAGACCACCGCACGGGCCGTACGGATACTCCCCAACATGTGGTTGGATAAACATACTCTATGAACGAAAATTATGTGTCAGCGATAGGATGGCTGAGTTTGTTGTGTTCACATGCGACAACACGTGTCAGTGAGGGTGCGTTCCCTTGGTTGGGTTTGCAGGTGCAGGAGCGACTGTGTGAGGGTGCGGTGCGAGCGCGGCGTGTGGGAGCGACCGTGTGAGGGTGCGGTGCGACCGCGATAGCCGTGCACAAGTGTACCTCCTTCTCATTTTGAAAACTTTAGGCAAGCTTGGCAAAAATGTGTGGCGAAGTTTGGCAATGCAAGGCCTAGACACAAACAGGATAAGTACGTACTCCCTCCGTTTCTTTTTAGTACGTACTAGGAGTACTAGTGTTAAAAAAGAAAGGCTGGGTTTTCCTTCGCGGGATTTAATCGATACAAATCCTCGTTTCACGTGTCAATTAATGCATATTTTCTTCTCCAAAGACCAAAGAGCTAACCATCTCACTCCTCATCGCTTGATTAATGCAGCGCCATGCAAACTAACCTTCTCACTTCCGCATGCATGCAGGGGATATTAATGTCCTTGGTTGCTAACCCCATCAATTTTTCCTCAATTAGTGTTAGTGGCCCTTTCGAATTGTAATTTTGATATACTGGCCTTGTGTACAAAAAATGGAGGTAGTAACTATATTTGACTTCCTTCCCCATTGCGGTGACGTCGACGATATTTTTTTGTGGTGGTTTGGCGAAGTGCGTTCGACGGAGAACACCATTTGCATCCAGGAAGTCCTTTACTAGTACTACTAGGAGTAACTAATGCGGTGAGATGGCTTCTCGAAGAAGACGATGGAGAAGCGGAGTCAGCAAAGAGTGAAATGATGGTTGCTTCGTCCGTGCTTTTGTGATTTGACGCCTCACTGCTTTGTGATTTGTGATAGAAGGGACAGGGGAGTAGACTCTGTGCTCTATATTGTAGTACTACATGCGTCCAAGCATGGGAGAAAGAGGAGAGACGTTGCATTTTTCTATTCCTTCAATCAATCAATCACGGAGCTTCGGTTCCATCTTTTTCGCTTTGGCAACACCGTCCACAATGGTTCCCACGATGCCAAAAGCTATTTTCACATTTGGCTACACATTATGGATGCCCTTAACTGTACCACTTGGTTTCGCTCCTGTGTGCTATCTATACGAATCTCAATTATATTGATCTAAAAAATTATAGAATCGAGATTAGTAAAAAGGAGGTGATTTTGCCACGCGGATGGCGGAGGAGGTTTCTTATTTGAGCAATGCTACATCCACGTAATGGTTTACATAAAGTTATGAACTCATGTTATGTGGGACTATTTGATTGGATTAAAGGAGAGGATTAGGCCCACCCCACCTGAAAATCAGGGGGGCATATATAGATTAGATGGAAAGTATATATAGCAGCTACGTAGCCCTTTGTAAGTCTAGGATTAGGCTTCTTATTTTCAGAGGACGTTGTCCTGGCGGTTTGCTAACATGCGGTCCCACGTGTCAGTGCTTTACCAAGCCGATCCACGTCCCACATGAGGCAGAACAACGGCAGAGGCAACACGTGGTTAAGTTGAAGAAGATGAGGGAGAAGTGGATTCAGCAACGAGTGAAATGATGGTTGCTTTGTCCCTCCAACTTAACTGCGGGAAAGGTGCAGCTTTGTGATTTGACGCCTCATTGCTCATTACTATGCCGGCGCCATGACTGTGGTGCTTCACCCCAGCTGCTCTGCACTGTATTCCGTTATGGCACGTGGACCCGGTAGCTTGATGTCCCACATGTCGGCGAAAGGGACTAGAAGATTTATGAAAGCGAGCACTCCACTCTTACGACGGAGGAGTAGACGACATGACGGCCTAGTGAACTGTCACTTGTACTGTATAGTACTAGTATAGTTTTGCTGTTTCGCACGATCCATCGATACAAACCTGATTAAACAGGAAAGGGCGGGATTTTTCCCGCGCGGTAGATGATACTGGCCATACATTTCAAAGGCAATTTTAATGTATGCAAACTGAATAATTATAAGTAACAATATGATATCTAGTAAAACTAAAAACACATATGATTTATTGTGTTAGAGTGTAGTAGTAGTGCTGTATTGCATAGTTGTTAGATGTAACATGCGAGAATGTGTAGAGATGTAGTTTTGGAGGGCCTACAAAGAGAAAAGCGTAATACGGTCACTGAACTTCAGAATAAGCTGCGTGGTGCCATGTTGACTAGTTAAATTGACCACATTCGTTGTGGGTCCCACCTGTCAGTTCGCATAGGCAAAAGGTCAGATAAACACAAATTTACGCAGGCGCGACAAGGCTCCAACCCGTGCGCGGGAATCACCTGGTTGTGTATGTGTCTGTCAGGGCCTGATGTGTGTGCATGCACGTGTAGGTTGAGCACTTGAGCGTGAGTGTGTGTGTTGGTCGTGTGGTGTACTGGTGTGTGCATGCATGCGTGTGTGCGTGTGAGTGTTGCGTGCGTGCGTGTGAGTGTTGCGTGTGTGTGTGGTTGTGTGTGTACGTGTGAGTGTTGCGTGCGTGCGTGGGTGCATGTGTTTGTGTGAGTGTTGCGTGGATGCAGTTCGTGTGCATGAGTGCGAGTGTGTATAATCACCACACCAGCTCCTGTGTGTTAAAACAGATGGCTCAGCATACCAATATAAGGCCACCTTGTCCGTTGTGCCCGCGGTCATGACTTCGAACCATCGTCCAAATATTTTTTTGTTGTTTGTTTTCATTCTTACTAGCAAGATGCCCGTGCGTTGCACATAACATCAAGATGCATTTGTATGACTTGTTTATCTTGTGAGAGAAAAGGATGAACGAGGGAAGGCCTTATTTGCAAATGTGGAGAGGTGTGTGGGTACCTTTTTGCAAAATTTCCATAGTTTCTTTCCTATCCGTTAGATATAAATCGGACGGCCTATATTGCAGGATGGTAGGCACACCATCATCACCAACTCTGTCTTTTATAAGAGTGTATTTTATGTATTTTACAAGAGTGTAGATGTAGAGTAGATACAAGTCGACAGGTGGGCACGATGGTAGTGAGATAATGTGATGCAACACTAGAGGTGCCACGTGGAGCGTTTAACTGGTCAACTAGTCATGTCATGAGCAAATACAGAGTTGTACGGTGAGCCCGTGACTGCATAATAACCACTAAACATAGATGGTGACCGTAATGAGTGGATTCTGAAGTCCAATGTACGTATCTTGCTTTCGCTTCAAATACAATGATCATCATTGCATATATCACGAGAGAAAGATGAAACATGGCTGAATTTTCTGGGGGGCTTACTTTTAGAGGACCTGGAGATAGTTTTGTATGCATACGTGAAAGGGCGTACAAGGGGGGTATGCGACGGAGAGAGAGATGCTCTTCGTTTCTCTTTATTATGACTAACTTTGTATATAGTATAAAAATATACAAATTCATAGTGCGGAATAAATATCATTGTGGGCACCATGCAATGCAAACTAGCGTTTGTACTCCTCCATATAACTTTGTAATGTTGTATATATGTAGAAACTCTAAAATATTTTTTTGGCCACACTTTATTCAAAAGGAATGTTGTATGCGAAATAAACATGAAGAGAGGGCTTTTTAGATCAATGGGGTACGTGATGTAACATGTGTGAATGTGTAGTTGATGCATTTGGCGGGGCCTAGAGAGGTATGTGTGTGTATTACGTATTCAAGAGAGGCATGGATAGAGGGGCCGACGGGGGGCGTGGGAGAGATAGCACGAGAAATGAGAGAGAGAGAGACGAATATGATGTCACGATAAGAGATTCCATTCCGTTGAGTGTGTATATGCAAGGGGGAGGGAATAGAGGCACCAGGAGAAATTTTCTATGTGTGTGGTGTTTGTGTTGGTATTTGTGGGTGTGAGAAGATAATGAGACGTGGGGGCAGAGGGTGTGTCACCGCGTGAGGTCCGGTGGGTCAAGGTGAGGCCCTTCGTTCTGTTCTGTCCTTTGCCACATTGGTTGGCCCGTTACGCATTTAGGAAGACCCATGGATGACTAGTCGTACAAGACAAAGATAGCAAAATTGTGAAGGACTCTGTGTCCACTGACAAAGCCGGCTAGGATTTGTAACCCTAGGTTCCTGGACTAAGGTAACCCCTTTATCTCTGATATTACTATTCATCCAACCTAACTTTAAGGGGCATCCTACAGAATGCTCTACTAGAATCATACTCGTCGATTAGGAAGAGAGGTGTGAGACAATGCGTGAGAGACAGGCGTAAAGATAATGTGCGTACATGAGACACGTAGGCAGGTCCATGTATATAGAAAGGGTCGATGAGGATTGTGCATGTGTATGTTTGCGAGAGGAAGAGTGCTTGTGATAAAGGTTAGTGAAAACAGTTGTAAATGGTTATGAGAGAGAGGGAGGTTTATATCTAGAGCATGTGTGCGAGAAAGACACCTCGGGAGAGAGTGTGTCAGCATGTGTGAGAGACCACCGATGGAGAGTGAAACTACACGTAAAAGACTGCTCTACACATTGATTAAAGATATAAATTGTATCCAAATATTAGGATGGGATCATGATATTTGCAATTCGCGTAAGGAGCAGTCATTGATCCATCAGACATCTAGATTCTATCGAATTTGAGCATGTCTATGTTATTATTCGACACAATTGATCCACATAGTTGGTATTTTGAACTCCAAACAATGCGTCGCTTTAGCAATCGAATATAAATGTGAGTATAGTTCATGTTGTGTGTGTAAAGCACAGTATACATACGAAAGTTACACAGTGGACGTTATAAATAGCTACTACCTATGAACTAGCATACATTTGAATTCAACTTAAGGTGGTTTAAAAAAATCGAATTCAACATGAAGTCCATTCAATTATTTGAATTTGATATCATGGCATTTGTAAACCATACCTAAATTATGGGGGCACCAATCTTTGCTCTGATTTTGTACATAATAGCATATGTAGTCGTGTACAAAATAGATTCAAATTTAGCTCCTCCATTCCAAAATAATCGTAGTTATAGGATTTTCAAGTGTCAAAATTTCAAAAAGAAGCGGATAATTTAATGAGGTTTTCAAACATACAAGGTCAAATATAATGTTGTATATTTAGGTCAATCCTCATAGTTCAAGAGTACTCTAAACGTGAATGCTTGTGTTTCAAAATTTCGAACGAAGCGCCAAAAGAGCCTCTACTCGCCCGAAACCGCGTGAGACCAATGTTTGGTACTACAAGGAAATTACTTTTCTAATAACTCCGACCTGTGAAACCTACCGGCCCGACGTCCAAAGGTCTAAACTGGGGTAGGTTTGTAGATTCATCTAGACGCCACGCAACCGCATCCGAAAAACATTAATACACAATGGCGTGTACGCACACATGCGTGCGGCTGAAATCGCTCCTGCCCACTATTTGGGACACCTGGGATTACCATCCTGCCCCCGACCCGCAGTAGGTCCAAAATTTAAGAAGGCGGCAAAATTTGTACTTTCCCCAAATTTCAAACAAGCGTGTCCCATCTTCTGTTCAAAAAAGCCAAAAACAAGCGCGTCCCAGACCGAAACATTGTTCCCCCCACCCGTCCGATTCCCCATTCGTACTCCGTGGGCGCCAAAACTAGCTCTCCACCAGCCGCGAAACCCCGGCGTCCTCCGTCCGCCACCCCATCCCACCCATCAACCGCCGCCCTCCTCCATCACGCTGGAGCCGATACCCCGACGTCGTTGTCCACCGCAACCTCAACCGCAACGCCCTCCGCGGCTAGTAGTTGAAGCCGAGGCCGAGCCGTCCATACCCAAGCTAGTTTAACCACGCCGTCCTGCGCCTCACCGCTGCCGCTCCAACTTCACCACCCTCCACTGCACCGGAGTTGTTCCTGCTACTCCATCCTTCGCCACCTCGGATCTGCTTCCCCTTCGCCGACATACGGCCACGACAACACAGTCAACAATTTGGCCATGGGTTCGTCCAAGCATGCACCCTCCAGAACATCGATTTCCCCGGTAAAAACAAGAAGATTGGCGCGACATGTGGGGGTGACCACACCGGCAACCGAAAAAGGTACTCCTCTTCCCTTATTCGTGCAAATCTTACGTCTCTGCTTGCACGGTATTCATCCCACAGAAGACACTAGTTGACCGCTTCTTCTTGATACTAGATGTTCCGAGTAACTCGCGATGCACAAGGTTTCTCGTCATATACTATTTCACCTTAGCTAGAGGTCCGTCGTCCCCCTGAATTTCAATTTCTGGCCACTTGATTCCCAATTAACGGAAGCATTCCCCGACGTAACAGGCGCTAGTACGCCTATTACACTGGGGAAACAGGGCCTTGGTGTTTATCATAGGGGCGTGTGCGGCCTAGAGCTACTGGCGCCCGATCTGGAGGTCAGCCGGGATTAAAGGGATGGCCTGGGGGCGCTGCCAAGCACGACGGTGGTGTGAGGTCGATGGGAGGGCGGGGCGGTGGAGGCAGGGGTCTAGGCCGGTGGTCGCTGGCGGTTCGAGAAAGATCGTCAACAGTGACTGGCGGGAGGTAGACGAAGGCCATCTGCCCGTTCCTTATAGATCGGACGGTTCATTAAGAAAATCGACTGACCTATTTATTTTCAGTCGACTGTTATCTTAGATATGACCACATGTGGTGGTGTGCTGGAGGAGTACCTGCATTTCCTGTGCTCATATATTACAAAATCATACGGAGTAGAATCTAATTTTGTTTGCCATGCAATGTTGTAGAGCTATCATATGTCTCCTGTCATTTATTTTCAGCCACCTGCTATCTGCTACTTTTACAGTGCACTAGTTCTGCACACACTTCACCCTTACTCTCACTGTTGTGTTTTTATGCAAGGGTATTTCAGACTCTGCTGCCATGAGAGAAGCCAAAAAGAGAAGAGATAAGTCGCTCCAGCTTGTTGTGTGGGTAGGAAAGACACGTTTCAATGGTTTAATGGGTGCAGTGTCAGCAGATGGAGACGGGGAACGTAGCTCTGGAGTTGATGACCTCGCTCGCAATGAACCACCATCCCAGGTGCTTGCTTTAACTTCGCGGTGTCATATGTGGTTGCATGTTCCATATGGTGTCTAGCTTGTATTCGAAAGGCCGAAGTCGATAAGATAAGGAAAGATATTTGTTTACATGAACCACCATCCCGTGAGCACCTGAAGACAAATAGCTAGTCAGGGCACTGGCCGAGCCAGTGACAAGCGCAGCAAAGATAGGAATCACCTGGAAGCCAACTAAAAAGCTGCGATGTTGGCGAAGCAGCCCGCCTCCCGCCAGGCTCTCAGGTCCTAGATGATCATGCTCACCACTCCAGCCGGATGTCTAGCTTGTATTGCTTCCAATTTGGTTAAATTCCATCTGCTTAGCTTATGCATTATACCTTTGAATATGACATGCCTTTCTATTTTTGGTACATACTAGTACATCTGTGTATTAACCATGTTCTTACATCAAACTAATGTTCTTGTGTATCCCTCATCAATCACTTATGACAACGTAGGCAGGCAAGGGGACTACTCCTCATTTAAAGAATGCAGCGTCAGCCTCCCTACATGATTCTCAAGAAACAGAAATGATACATGAAGATAGTGAACGTAGCTCTCTAGTTGATTACAGCATTTCCCCTACACTAACATCGCAGGTGCTTGCTCTAACTTGGCAGCGTGATATGTGGTTGCATGTTGCATATGGTGTCTTGTCGGAGTAATGGGCCACGGGTAGGCTAACCCGGGTCCCTGAACCTTTCAAGACATCGGGGCAGGCTGCGCCCCTCAAGACCCCGGGACGAAGAGCCGCCTTCTAAGGAGTCGGCGGAAAGGCAACCGACTGCCCACTCGCGGCCGAGTCCCGGGGACGACTACATGATGAGCCGACTCCTGACTAACGACTTCCGAAGAAGCCGGCCTTGGGAAGTCGGCCCGCAACTCCAACAAACCCCATGCCCTCATCAAGAGGGACGGGACGGGGAGTGGCTACAGTAAAGCCCACTCCCACCCCTTTCCAGAGGCAGGCATGGCCACAGTATGCCGTACCCCTGGAGATCTCTGTCCGGCGCGGCACTGTTTGCCAAGCCGGCCCTGACACCAGCACCAGCAGGCAGTATCCTGCACCCATGATGGCTTGTCTGTACGACCCTGGGGCGCGGGTCCCACCCGTCAGCGGGAGTCCAGAAGACGGCGAGAGTCCCACTAGTCGGACGCGTTGGGAGTCGGCCCCCGAGAGTCGGCCAAAGCCTCCCTCAGGGCCCACGCGCCATTAACCAGATGTGACGGGGAGTGGCAATAGTGATCGGCCGCCAGGCGGCAGGGCTGTTGCCACGACCCCATGACCAAGCCCGCATCATTAGAAGCACGACTACAGTAATCTGCAGCCAGCAAGACCCGCCAGCGGCGGACACGGCCTGTCGGTGCCGTACCGGACCAGTCGGCGGGGCCCACCAGTCGGCGGGGCCCAGCAGTCAGCGGAGAAGACGGAAGCCGGAGAAACTGATGGCTGGGCCCGCACCCAGCCGGATTACCATTGTACCCCTGAGGGGGTAGGCCTATATAAACCCCCCAGGGCACCCATGTAAAGGGTTGGAATCCATTAGCACTAGACCAGATCATATAGGGAGGAGAGAGCTAGCCTTGCCTTCTCCTACCTCCAGGAAATAGCTCAAGGAGCAACCGTGTGCACACTTTGCCATAGTGATCATGCGGAGACCCCGCAGAGCAGCAGTAGGGGTATTATCTCCCCGGAGAGCCCCGAAGCTGGGTAAGATTCGCCGGCGTGCATGCCTTCGCCTTATCCCGTTTCCAGGCACCGGCGACGTTCTACTCGCCCCCACCATGATAAGCCATCCTTTGGCATATGTCGGACCCAACCCCCGACATTTGGCGCCCACCGTGGGGCCTGGTGCACCATCGTCTGGAGACCTGTTCTGGACAGGAACCATTTTCCTCCCTGGCGAGCGCAGCTAGCCCGGCATGCCAGACGGAGTTTGCGCCGACGCGCTGCACGGCGCTGAGATCGCCTGCACAGCCAGCAGCCTCGCCGATCTTGTCGGCGAGGTTCGCCTCTCCGATGAGCCTGCATCCGACGCAGGCACGGGCGGCCCCGAGAGCCTCCTCGCGGGCCTCCTTGACCAACTCCATGTCGCTGGCGAGCTTGCCGTGGACTTGGAATCTGTAGGCTCCACCGACCCGATGCTGGTCGACTCCGACACCGCGTCGCTCGACACGTTCCCCACTAACGTGGTGGTCTATGATGAGCCGCTCCCTCGCTCGGAGAGCGACGGAAGCACCGTCACCGAGGTGCTCGTCATCGGTCATGACGAGCCTCCCGGCGGAGGAGCGCATGACCCACTTGGCACGGCACTGCAAGACCTGACTGTGCCCATTCCGGAAGACGCTGACGCGGAGACGTTGGAGGCGCGCCGCCTTCAGCTCGTCGAAGGCGGGAAGAAGCTGGCAAGCATGAGACGCTTGTCAGAAGCCTACCAGCGTGAGATGGATCGCGCTGTGGGTGGCTCGCCAGCTCCAACTGGGCCCAGCCGCCTAGGTGCGGTCCAGCAGCGCGGCGTGGCCATCGCCAACCTTTTCGGGGCAAATCGCCCTGTGTACGCCACGCCTGCGGAGAACATTCGAGCCGCCCAGGCGGCGGCGGACGAGCTGGACAACTTCAAGGGCGAAGAGCGCCGCCTGATGATGGAGCGAGTCCAGCGGCTCCTCGACGCGGCTACCGCGCAGAATGAGGCCGGCTGCCGCACAGAGGCGCCGCAGCGACAAAACGACGACCCGCCTCCACGCCGAGATCAAGGCGCGACGTCTCGGACGCTGACTGGCGGCGCCCGAGGAAGGAAGGACAAGGAGCCGGCTGTCAGCCATAGTCAGACTCGCATTACCCTAGAGCGCGACCAAGACGGCTGCCCGAGAGCAGTGGAACGACGGGGCGACTGTCCGCCTCCTCCTCCTCGCAAGGAAAGGCGAGTCTCCCCGCCGCCTGTTGACCATCCGACTCTCGGCGACCGCCTTGGCCGCCGAGAGGGAGTCGGAGAAAACGACGCCCGCCACCGGATCGACCGACTTCACCGATCCCTGGCGCTGGAAGAAGAAGATAAGTTGGGTCCGCCTTGTTTCGGGCCCCGCATTTGAGACGAGCCCTTTCCCAAAGGGTTCACGCTCCCAAGAGACACGCCCAAGTATACCGGCTCCGTGAAGCCGGAGGACTGGCTGGTTGACTACTCCATGGCCGTCAACATAGCGAACGGCAACAAGCGTGTTGCCGTAAAATACGTTCCGCTCATGCTCCAGGGCACGGCCCGGACATGGCTGAACAGCTTGAAGCCCCGCAGCATCAACATCTGGGTCGACTTCACCGATGCATTCATCCGCAACTTCACAAGCACGTACAAGCGTCCTCCCAAGCCTCGTCAGCTTTCCTTGTGTGTGCAAGGCCCCAACGAGTCGACTCGCGACTACCTCACGCATTGGGCCGAGCTTCGGAACTCTTGTGAGGGCGTGCACGAGGTGCAGGCTATCGAGTACTTCACCGCCGGGTGTAGAGAAGCCACCCTCCTCAAGCACAAGCTCCTCTGCGACGAGCCAGAAACCCTTGACGAGCTGCTGATCATAGCAGACAAGTATGCCACGGCTGACTCCTCCATGAAGGCGGAGATTCAAGTTAGTGCGACTGGCAAAGTGGCCCCTCAAGCTCCTAGAACTCCGGATGGAGACGCCGGTCGGCGACAATAGCAGATCGACCACAAGCGCAAGGCCCCGCAGCCGGCTTCTAGCAGCCGGGATGTGGCGATGGTCGGAGACCAGCAGCCGGATGGGCAGCCTCCACCCAAGCGACAGAAAGGCGGCAAGCCCAACTGGTTGCCGGCTTTCTCATACGAGCAGACTCTGGATGGTCCTTGCAAGTTCCATAGCAGCGCGAAGCCATCAAATCACACCACCCGGAAGTGCCACTGGCTCATCGGGATCGCGAAAGGAGACGGCCTCCTACCTCCCCCGCCTTCTGGGCAGCAGCCTCTGCCTCCGCCCCAGCAGCCGGCTGTCAGGCCAGTCGGCGCAGTACAAGACGACTACCCCGAAGAGCACGGAGCCTACGTGATATTTACCAGCGTGGCTAATGATCAACGCAGCAGGCGGCTGCAGCAACAAGAAGTGAATGCAGTAGCATCAGAGACACCAGAGTTCATGCACTGGTCCGAGAAGCCTATCAACTGGAGCAGAGCTGATCACCCAGAGGTGATGTCGAGTCCGGGCTCTTATGCCTTGGTCTTGGATGCTACCTTTGCCACGGATAGACGAGCTGCTCGTTTATCGCGAGTTCTGATAGACGGAGGCAGCAGCATCAACATCCTGTACAAGGACACCATGGAGAAGTTAGGAATCAAGCAAAGACAGCTTCAGAATAGCCGGACTATGTTCCACGGCATTGTCCCTGGCCGTTCCTGCTCACCAATCGGCAAGATCCTGATGGACGTCCTCTTTAGAGACAAAGATCACTTCTGCCGAGAGTCTGTTTGGTTTGAGGTGGTGGATCTCGAGAGCCCATACCATGCACTACTTGGCCGACTCGCCCTGGCCAAGTTCATGGCGGTCCCCCACTACGCCTACCTTAAGATGAAGATGCCTAGTTCCAAGGGGATTCTGACCGTAGCC
The DNA here is from genome assembly GCF_003073215.2 of Triticum urartu. Classification (NCBI taxonomy): domain Eukaryota; kingdom Viridiplantae; phylum Streptophyta; class Magnoliopsida; order Poales; family Poaceae; genus Triticum; species Triticum urartu. The sequence goes on along the minus strand of NC_053027.1, from coordinate 327,664,880 downwards.
GGCGACTACCAGAAGTCGTCTGCCTGTGCGGCTGAGAGTAGTCGGTTGACCGAGTCCCTGGTGATCGCGGCCGAGAAGCGGCTCCTTGAACGGGTTGTGGCGATGGCCGGCAAGCAACTAGAGGTGTCGCCTAACCCCAAGGAGTCGGAGGCTGAGGGTTCGTTCAAGCCGGCCAAAGAGACAAAGAAGATACCCTTGGATCCGGAGCACCCAGCGAGGTACACTGTCATAGGCGCAAACCTCGACAGCAAATAGGAAGGCAAGCTCGTCCATTTCCTCTGTGAGAATCGGGACATCTTCACATGGTCCCCCAAAGACATGCCAGGTGTACCGACGGAAATCGCCGAGCACAAGTTACATGTCCGATCTGATGCAAAGCCAGTCAGGCAGCCCTTGCGCCGCCTATTATAAGAAAAGAGAAGAGTTGTCCGAGAAGAGATAGCCCGACTCCTGGCAGCCGGCTTCATTATGGAAGTATTCTTTCCAGAATGGCTAGCCAACCCGGTCCTGGTACTGAAGAAGAACAAGCAGTGGCGAATGTGTATTGAGTACGCAAGCCTCAACAAGGCTTGCCCCAAGGACCCATTTTCTTTGCCGAGAATTGATCAGGTGATAGACTCCATAGCCGGATGCGAGTTGTTGAGCTTCTTGGATGCATATTCAGGATATCACCAGATCAAGCTGAACCCGGCTGACAGACTAAAGACCGCCTTCATCACACCGTTTGGAGCCTTCTGCTATCTAACCATGACGTTCGGCTTGAGGAATGCCGGCGCCACCTTTCAGCGTTGCATGTAGAAGTGCCTCCTCAAGCAACTCGGCAGAAACGCCCACGTCTACGTGGACAATGTGGTGGTGAAGACGGAGAAGCGTGGAACACTGCTGGAAGACCTCAGGGAGACCTTTGAGAACCTGCGCCGATTCCAGATCAAGCTCAACCCTGAGAAGTGCATCTTTTGAGTACCAGCTGGCCAACTCCTTGGTTTCCTGGTCTCTGAACGTGGCATAGAGTGCAACCCTGCAAAGATCAAGGCCATTGAGAGGATGGAGGTACCCAGCCGACTGCTGGACGTGCAAAAGTTCACTAGCTGCTTGGCGTCCATCAGTCGATTCATCAGTCGGCTGGGCAAGAAAGCTCTCCCCTTATACCAGCTCATGAAGAAGACCACTTTTTTCGAGTGGAACCACAAGGCGGACGAAGCCTTTCTTCAGTTGAAGAAGATGTTGACTACTCCACCCGTTCTGGCGGCTCCGACTCCTAAGGAGCCCATGCTCCTGTACATCGCCGCCACCAGCCGGGTAGTCAGCACAGTCATTGTAGTGGAACGCAAGGAGGAAGGCAAGGCACTACCTGTCCAGAGACCGGTATATTACCTGAGCGAAGTGCTATCGACCTCCAAGCAGAACTACCCCCACTACCAGAAGATGTGCTATGGCGTGCACTTTGCCGCCAAGAAGTTGAAGCCTTACTTTCCAGAGCATCCAATCACTGTGGTCTGCACAGCCCCACTTGCCGAGATCATCGGAAGCCGAGATGCTTCTGGCAAGTGGCCAAATGGGCCAAAGAGCTGGCTCCCTGCACCATCTGCTACCAGCCCCACACCGCCATCAAGTCACAAGCACTGGCCGACTTCCTCGTCGACTTGGCCGAAACCCAGTACCTACCACCAGCGCCGGACTCCACCCATTGGCGGATGCATTTCGACGGCTCCAAGATGCGCACCGGCTTGGGAGCCGGCGTTGTCCTCACTTCTCCTAAAGGCGACAAGCTCAAATACACACTGCAAATCCACTTCGCCGCCTCCAACAACGTCACGGAATACGAGGCGCTCATTCACGGGCTCCGGCTTGCCAAAGAACTTGGCATTCGCCGGATCCTGTGTTATGGCGACTCGGACTTAGTGGTCCAGCAGTCGCCCGGCGACTGGGACGCCAAAGATGCAAACATGGCGAGTTACCGTCTCCTCGTACAGCAACTCAATGGATATTTTGAGGGGTGTGAGTTCCTCCATGTGCCAAGGAACGACAACGACCAAGCAGACGCCCTGGCACGAATCGGCTCTACCCGCCAAGCAATACCATCCGGCGTCGCCCTTCAGCACCTCCTCAAGCCGTCTATCAAGCCTTCACCAGAATCAGACTCCATCTTTGTGCCAGCTCCCCCTGAAGAAGTCGGATCCGACTCCAGAGCCCCAGCAGACGGTACGAGGATTTTGGCAGATGGCTCCAAAGCCACCACAGTCGAAGCCAGCCCGAAGACTCCAGAGCTCAGCCCGAGGGCTGCACCGGTCGGCCCGGGGACTTCATTAATCCAGCAAGAGGTTGCTGACTCCAGCCCGCCGCCTCCCGGCCCAGCCGCCCTCGTCCAAGTCGTAGTCCTGGCAGTCGAAGAAATAGCAGCACCCTCATGGGCCCAGCCCATCCTCAAATTCCTGGTGAGCAAAGAGCTGCCGACTGATGAGACCTCAGCTCGGCAAGTACAATGCCGAGCGGCAGCCTACATCATAGTCAACAGAGAGCTGGTCAGGCGCAGCGTCACTAGTGTCTACCAGCGCTGCGTAGAGCCAGAGCAAGGCCAAGCAATTCTCAAAGACATCCATCAAGGCGAGTGCGGCCACCATGCGGCTTCAAGAGCACTCGTCACCAAAGCTTTTCGACACGGTTTCTTCTAGCCGACTGCCTTAGAAGAGGCCAAGGAATTGGTCCAAAAATGCAAAGGGTGCCAGAAGTTCCGCTCCAAACCACATCAGCCGGCTTCTGCACTCAAGACCATCCACATTGCCTGGCCCTTCACTGTTTGGGGCCTAGACATGGTGGGACTATTCAAGATGGCACCAGGTGGCTTAACTCACTTACTTGTCGTGGTGGACAAGTTCACCAAGTGGATAGAAGCGAAGCCAATCAAGAAACTGAATGGTCCGACTGCCATGACTTTCATTTCCGACATCACAATTCGGTATGGCATACCACACAGCATCATCACCGACAATGGCACAAATTTTGCCGAAGGCGCCTTGGCCCGTTTCTGCGCGACACAGGGCATCCGACTGGACTTAGCGTCCGTTGCCCATCCGCAGTCAAACGGCCAGGTGGAGCGAGCAAACGGCCTCATCCTGTCCCGCATCAAGGCCCGACTGGTCGAGCCTCTGGAGCGCTCGGCTGGCTGCTGGCTCGATGAGTTGCTAGCCGTACTATGGAGTCTGTGCACGACTCCAAACAAGTCAACCGGCTTCACGCCTTTCTTCCTTGTCTATGGTGCTGAAGCCATCATCCCAACGGACATACAGTTCGACTCCCTGCGAGTCACCATGTACACCGAGGAGGAAGCAGAAGAAGCACGTCAAGATGGTGTTGATCTGCTGGAAGAGGGCCGGCTGTTGGCACTCAGCCGGTCCAGCATCTACCAGCAGAGCCTGCGCCGATACTACAACAGGAAGGTCAGGCCGAGATCTTTCCAAGAGGGCGACCTTGTGCTCCGACTAATCCAGCGAACAGCCGGCCAGCACAAGCTGTCGGCACCTTGGGAAGGCCCTTTCATCATCAGCAAAGTGCTGGGCAACGACTCCTACTACCTGATTGACGCTCAGAAGCCCCGAGCACGCAAGAGGGATGACTCCGGCAAAGAGACAGATCGGCCATGGAATGCAAATCTCCTCCGAAGATTTTACAATTGATGCAGTATGTACCACACTACCGTTTATATTAAAGTACCAAGACTTCGGGCCCCCCGAGACGAGCTCGGTGACTGCCCTCTTTTATCTATATGAAAAGAATTATGCCTACGAGTATGTTACTCTTTGTTATGCCGCTTGGTACCGGGTTCGACTAGTCGGCTCGGGGACTTGCCGCCTTGCACTATGAAATGCTTCCTGCAGCCGGACAAGTAGTGTGTGGCGCCTAAGCCATCTCCTGTCAGAAGTCGCGACTCGCAGAGCGACTGTCCGATGGGCAGGAGTAAGGTAGAATGGGCGTTCGCATGAAAAATGGCTAAGGACTCAAAGCATAAACATAGCTTAGGCCGGCTTCCAGCCTTTGTTCGCAAACCGACTCTTGAAACAGTCGGCTCGCCGCCTTCTATTCAATTTGCTAAAAAACTCTAAAACGGCTAAGTACTTGCCTTCCCAAAAATAGCCAAGCATTTGATCCAGCGGCAGTCCGCAGAGGGGCTGTCCGACTGGCAAAACCACAACTAAGGGAAGGCGGCAAAGGAAAAAGCCAAAGGAGCAATGAGCAAGAAAAGATAGAATTCGGATAAATATTTACATAACATAGGCCCTTGGCCGAATCTTCGAGCAGAAGTTCAAAATACACCCCACGGGTGGAATTGTGCGAATTAACAAGTTCTTCAAAGACTACTAAAGCAGATAAAATAAAGATAAGGCGGCAGCCTAGGAAGCGGCAGACGGATTCAGAGGGTTGGAGGAGATGGCTGTGTCAGTCATTGGGGCGACCGACTGGGCAGTCTCGGCTTGATCGCCTCCGGCGGCAGTCGGCTCGGTCGCACGCGGCTCATTGCTGGAGGCGCGGTCGAGCTGAGGCTGGCCGTCCGCTCCGTCTTCTGGTGCCTCCGTCTCGCCTCCGTCCTCCGCCTCGCCTTCCTCCTCGACGATGGAGCCGATCACCTCCGCCGAGTCCTTTCCATAGTCTAGGTTCCTCCCAAACCACTCCGGCAGTGCCTCCTCGCCGTCTTCAGCCCGCTCGGGGACGAAGATGCTGGTGTCGGTGTACTCGGTGATCGCCGCGGCGCGCTTGACGAGGGCATCTTCCGTGGCTGCCAGCTCCGGCTAGGCCTCTGACCGGAGTGTGGCCAGCCAGTCTAGGTCCAGCCCCGGATACCACGCCTTGACGAATTCCAAGGCTCGGCGCGCTCCAGCCAGGGCCGAGGAACCTTTCCAGGCCTCAAGGCGGCCAGCTGCGACCTCCAGCCAGTCGGCAGTCCGACTGGGGGTGCACGGAGCCTGCATGTCTGGCCATAGGGTAGCGATTTCCTGGGCGCCGACACGTTGAAGCCGGTGCAGCATCCGGTGAGCCGGCCGAAGGTGAGCCTCGATGCTCAGGATCTGCTCGTCAAGGGTTCGGGGGGGCGTCGGCGGTGATCTCTGTGCCTTCCGCCCTCCACCCTTCACGGTCAACCTCGATGGCTTGGTTGGCGGCCTGTGAGTGGCCAGGGAAGAAGTCTGCCAAGACGAAAAGAATGAAGAAGCAAGTCAAAAATCAGGAGTCGGCTCGACCTATAGACGGCAGCTCAAAGAAAGAAAGTAAAGAAACTCACCATCAACGATGTCCTCAATCTCCTGGAAGCCGGAGGCCAGCAATGCCTCCTTGCGAGACCAGGAGGAGCGCTCGCTTGTGAACTCGGCCAGGAGGGAGGTCTCCGCTTCTTCCGCCTCCTTCTGCGTCTTCTTAAGCAGCTCCTTCTGCTCTGCCAATTGCGTGGCCAGCAGATCGCGCTCTGTGGCGAGCTTGCTGCACTCCTCCCCCTTGGTGCGCAACGCGTTGTTGGCTTCGCCCAGCTGCTGTTGAAGAGTGGCGTTGGCTCCTGAAGAGAAAAAAGAAAGAGGGCATTAAGTCATCAACAACGAAGGTCACCGGGGAGATCTGGGCCGCCTGCTCAGCAGCCGGCCCGAATCCCGGGGACTACAGCCCGCGGGTGCGCCAGCGCGCCCCCGCAAAGAAGAAAAAGGACTCACTCCGGCTCTCCGACAAGTCGGTGGTCCGTTGCCCAGCTCTTCAACGTTGCGGTTGAAGGCGGTGACACGGAGGTTGTGATAGTCCTGCGGTAAGTATTTCAGACAAAGTTAGTACCTGGAACTCACCAATCGGAGTTCCGGGCCGCCTGCTCAGCAGCCGGCCCGAAACTCGGGGACTACACCCAGTGGTTGCGCTGGCGCGCCCCCACAGAGAGTAACAAGAAAACAAGGACAAAAGAGAAAGCTTACCCGGACGGTTGCCCGCGACGCCAGGTACGCCATGGTACAGTTCTGGATGGCGTCGCCCTCAGCTCACAGCTTTGTCTGGACGTCCAGAAGTGCCTAGTTCAGCGGGCCCGTGCTGCCTCCTCGCACCCACCCAATGGGCACGGCGCTCGTTGCTTCGGCATCTGGGATCGCCGAGCTAGCGGTGCCAGTCTCCAAGGGGCGTGGCGCCGAAGTCGCCTTCTCAAGACGGCGGCGCGTTGGTGAGCCGACTTGAATGAGTAGCCTCGCCACAGCCTCGTCTTCAGTCGGCGGCACCGGCGGGTCCGCTGGCTGTTTGCCTTGCGTGCTCCCAGACGGCGGCGGAGGTGGCGGCGGAACGATCACGTCCGGCATGGAGGTGTCGCCGCCTTCCCTCTCCATGATGGGGTTCTCGCCGCCGGCTTCCCCAGTCTGCCCCGTGAACTCCGGAGGCGGCGACGCAGAGTTCAGCGGGGTTACGAACACCGCCGATTGGCGGTGCGCGGCCTCCTCAGCCTGCCGCCTCGCCGCGACAGCGGCTTCGGTCTCCGCGAGCTTCTTGGCGGAGGCCTCCGCCTTCTCGGCCTCCGCTTTCTCCCGGCGGGCGGCTTCTTCCTCGTCGCGCTTCTCCTGCACGTTCTGCTCCGTCGCCTCCCGGAGGTCGGCGGCGGGGTCAATCCGCCGAGTGGTGGCGGACATCTCCGCCGACCCCATGACGGAGGTGGCGACGACCCTCTCAAGAGTGAGGGGAGCCCTGAAGCGAGGGAAGCAAGTAAAGACTCAGACAAAAGCCACAAAGAAAGAATAAAGGTGTCAAGATGGAATACTCACGCAGAGACCAGTGGCGGCTTCTTTACTTCCTTACGGAAGCGGATGGCCTTCGCGGTCGCCTCGTCCCGCTTGGTCGCTACGGCCGAACTCTTGGGCTTCTTCGGCCGACTGCCGAACAAGGTCGGCACGGCCCTATGCTTCTTTCTGCCGCCCGGAGCACCCGGTGTGGCAGACAAGCCCGCGCCGGGATGACCGGCTCCTGGCCAGTGGCGGGGGGCGACCTCCTCATCATCATCAGGCCAGTCGTCTAGACTGGCCCCGAGCCGCGGGCCGCCTCCTCCCTCGGCGTTGTCTTCCAAAGCCGCCGCCCCCAGATCGGGGTCGTCGACGTCACTCTCCGCTCGGTCGACGCAGAACTCGCGGGCCGGCCCTGCGGTGCCGGCTGATGGATGGAGGAGGAGATTCTCACCAAAGCCGACTGGTCAGGTCGGACAAGACCAACTCAGCAAGAAAGAAGACAATTCAAAGAAAGAAGGAAAAAGGCAACTCACTACAGGCGGGGGGTTGGCGTGAGAATACGGCTCCTTGCCGAACCGCCAATCCTCCAGGAGCTTGTTGTCCGAGAGGTAGTTCACCATGTAGGCCACCTCCTCGTGAGGCATGTCCTTGGAGCGGTGCCCGCTCATTTGGCATATCATGTGGGGGTGACCTTGGAGCGGGAGAAATCGGCGCGCCACGATGGCGGCCAGCAGATCTGGACCAATCAAGCCCTCTGACTGCGTCAACACTCGGAGTCGCGTGACGGTGCCCTCCGCGAAGACGCTCTTCACGTAGAAATACAATCACTGCCACATCTTCACCGACTTTATCAGCTTGATGGTGGGGAAGGGGTTGTCGGCCCCCGACCTCCGCACGGCGATGAACGCGCCGCACTAAGCTGGCACGCCTGCAGCCTGGGTGCCGAGCTTGGAGTAGAAGAACTCCCCCCAAAGCTCGATGGTGGGGAGGACTCCGAGGAAGCCTTCGCACAGGGCAACGAAGGCGGATAGCAGCACCACTGTGTTGGGCATGAGGTGGTGCGGCTGGAGGCCGTAGAACTCCAGAAAGGAGCGAAAGAAGTCGCTTGCCGGCAGCCCCAGGCCGCGCAGGCAGTGCGAGCGGAAGATAACCCGCTCGCCCTCCTCCGGCGCCGGAGAGATCTCCCCCTCGGTGCAAGGCGTACCTGCATGTAATCCTCGCCGGGGAGCCGACGAGTCTGGCGGAGGAACTCGATGTGGTCTTCATGGACCTCTGAGCCATCCCAGGTGCCGGAATGCACCGAGGGAGGCGCGGCGGCGGAGGAAGAGCTCATCGTGAGCGGATCGCCACAGCGTTCGGCAAAGCTTGGGCGCGCGGCGAAGTGAGGAAGAACAAGAAGAGGAGCAAGGAGTAGCGTGGAGGAGAGGCGCGCGTGCTCTGCCGCGCCCCCCTCCTCCCCCTACTTATAGCCTCATGGGCTGCAAAGCCGAGGGGCGGACATGGGATTTACTGCGCCCACGACCCCCACGTTTCCACGCCAAAGTTACTGCACGCAGTAACTTCACGGGAATCCCAACCGTCCGCTCGGGCCGCAATGGATCCGCTCGTGCGTCGAGGCGCGGTAATGGCGGGCCCTGCCTGCGGGGCTGTCCCGTCACGCGCGTGGGCAGGCAGACTGGCCTGGCCGCGTGTTGCCACGTGGCGGGCCCGGAGCGGGCGGTGGCCTGGAAGCTTAGCCAGCACACCACTTGGATCCCGCCGCGACGTTCGAAATATTGTACAAATCAGAACTGAGCGAGTCCGACTCCTTCTAGTCGGCCCGGCAGAAGCCAAGCAAGATCCATGTCTCGGGCACTCGGAAAGAGAAACTGCCGAGGCTCCTCGGCTGATCGTCCGCGGCGCCTCATCAGCTTCGGGGACTACTGTGCTAGTCTTCTTCCAATCTGGTTAAACTGCATGTGCTAGTCTTCTTAGCTTATACATTATACCTGTTAATGTGACATGTCTTCCTGTATTTAGTACATAGTATATCTGTCCATTAAGCATGTCCTTACATAAAACTATTGTTTTTTTGTATCTCGCATCAATCAACATGACGAGACACCTTTAGTATATGCAGTGCGATATTAGTTGCATCTTTCATATGATTTATAGCATGCGCTGCTTCTAATTTGTTGAAATTCCATTTATGATGGGACGCTTTTAACTTGGCAGAGTCATATTGGTTGCATCTTTCATGTGGTGTCTAGCTTGCATTGCTTCTTATTTGCTGGAATGGTTCCTGCTTAGTTTACACAAACAGTTGTGAACATGCCATGTCGTCCTGTTTTTCGTACATATTCCATCCTGGTATCATGTGTTTGCCTTACATCAAAGTAGTGATTGTCAGTATCATGCATGAATGAGTTCTGAGGAGACAATTTTATTGCTTTTTCTTGTCGGTTTTACTTGACAATTCAAAATCAATAAAGTGGAAGGAAGTTAGCAAGGCAGCGGATAAAGGTGCTCCTTCCGAACGGAGGGCCTCTATAGTTTCTACTCCTCCATACCCCCAAGATGATTTCCAAGAGAACACATGCATAGACACTCAACAAAGTTGTGTTTATGATGAGCACGTCTGCCCTAGTGCAGCATCACCGGTGCTCCCTCTAACTTGGCACTGGTATATGTGGTTGCATGTTATGTGTGATGTCTAGCTTGTATTGCTTCTAATTTTGTTGAATTCCATCTGCTTACTTTACACATTATACTTGAGTAAGACACGTGTTCCTGTTTCTAGAACATACAATATCTGTCTATCACACCATGTTCTTACATCATATTACTACTGTTGTGTAACCTGCAACAATCACTTATCATAAGACACGTTTGACTTCAGAGTGTGATATAGGTTACATCTCACATTCTTTTCTAGCTTGTACTACTAATTTGTTGAAATGGCACTTATGACGAGACAGTTTTAACTTGGTAGAGTGATATTCGTTGCATCTTTCATATGGTGTCTAGCTTTCATTGCTTCTAATTTGTTGAAATGCCTTCTCTTTAGTTTACACATCATAAGCTGTGAATATGCAATGATGTGAATATGCAATGGCACTAATGACGAGAGACCTCTAACATGGTAGTGTGATGTTGTTTGCATCTTGCATATGATTTATTTCTTGTATGCTTCACATTTTTTTAAACGCCATTTATGATGAGACACTGTTAACTTGGCAAAGCGATATTTGTAGCATCTTTCATATGGTGTCTACCTTCCATTGCATTGCTTCTAATTTGGTGAAATGTCTTCTTCTTAGTTTACACATCATAGTTCTGGTTATCTCTTCCGTCCTGTTTTTCATACATATTACATCCTCCTATCATGTGGTTGTCTAACATCAAAGTTCAGTTCGTCTGCATCACGCATCAATTTGTTCTGAAGAACTTAATTGTTATTCGTTTTTCTTGTCGGCTTGACTTAACATGGCACAGAGAAAGAGGAAGAAACACAGAATGGCAGGGAAAGAGAAGCAGATGAATCATGCAGATTCTGCTGGTACTGATGGTGCAATAGAAGGTCAAAGTCTAGCAGAAAATTCTACAAACACGGCATCCCATGCTACACGAGTTGCAAAAAAAGACAAACAGAAACAAATAGCTGCCACCAAACAAGCAGAGACAGCCCTAGTTCTTGCAACACCTACCACAGTACTACCAGCTGCATGATGTACTCGTGCGTCAACTGAGCTAGCAGCACGTTCCCAAGCTCCCTTGCCACCTGACACTACTTCCCAAGCACTCTTGACACAAGACGAGTTGGCAATATCAGATGAACCTTGTGAGCTTCAACAGCAAGAAGGTAGTTGCTGGAGTCAAGTTACAGTTGCATGCTTCTTTGTATGTAGTCTCACAGTTTGATGTACACTAACACTTCATATGTTTGTTGTTGGACTAGCACCTAGGCGCAAGAGGAAACAAACATCAGGGATAATGCTCGATAGGTTAACTAAATCTAGAGGAGGAAGAATGGAGATCCGTTTTGAGCCAGGTTTAAAAAGGCCACATGATGCTACAGAGTCAGCCAAGTTAGTATCAGAGGCAGCGGTTGCTGTTACGTGTCATGTACGTATCCTCCATACATGGATTCAGTACAGGAATGACAAAGACGAAACCTAGTTCAACACCTTCCTCGACCATTTATCTGTAAGTATGGTTATGTATGGAAACTAGTAATATCGTCTTGCTCTGTCCAATACTTTCTAGGTTGCTGATAATGAGACTCCCATAATTTTCAATAGATGAGGTTCAAGTTGGATAGCCAAGATGATGCAACCAGACAGGCTTGCACCCATGTTTCCAAGTCTGCTCTGCGATAGTATCGGTATAACTTGAGGAAAACTCACTTTGAAGGCAAGGCTAATAGTGAACTTGCCCAAACATCTCCAGTGGAAAATATATCTGATGAAGACTGGAGAGGCCTCGTTAAACACTGGTCCGATCCGAAGTATCAGTTACATTATATATATATGTCATCAGATCACATGTTGAAGTCCTATTTACTCATGTGCCATAAAAATCTATCTTCTTGTAGGTGAACTGTTCGAAGAACAAGGCCAACCATACGAAAGTGAAATTCCAACAGACGACAGGATCTCGTAGCTATAGTGCACACTGCGAGGCTCTTGTAATTAGCTATTGTTTCACTCTTTTCGTTGTACCATATTATCATATCTATATTGACTTGTTCCAAATGCAGAGGAAAGCCCGCAAGGACCAAAAAGTACCTGAACCAAATGCTGTGGAAATCTTCAAGGACTGTCACACCAGCAAGAAGAAGGGCATGACAACACCTGTCAAAGCCGCTGTTGTAAGTCCTTAATCCTCATGCCTTTTAACTACTACTTACTCTGACTTGTGCCTTGAACTGCATGGTTTGCAGCCAATGTCTATTACTCTTTTCAATTTTATACACAATTGTCTTAGCGTATCATTGCACCTTACAAGGTTTAAAAGAGAGGAGTGATGTTCCTTTCATCTTGACCCGTAATCTAGTTCCATGCTGGACTTGCCCACACAACGTTACAATTGCCTGTTTGTCTGTTCTCAGTTGTTTTGTGATATGAATGACGTCATACTATGCTTACCGTATTATAAACTTCATCTCTTCATCCTTAGCCCTCAATACAATGTGAAGAAATAGACAATACATTAGCGATGGTACATGGTCATATGTTTGGAACCTGGTTTTATTATGTACTTTGCAATAAAATACAACTAATATTTTACATGGGTTCACCAGAATAAGTTATGTATATAGACCAAAGCTATTTTGTGTGGTTTTGTTGCCTCCTTAATATCTTCTGTTCTGGTACTACTAATGTAAAACCTCAACTTTTCAGCGAGCTATGGAAAAAATGGTGGAACCGCCACCTTCTGAAGGTGGCGAGGCAACTATAACCGCAATGTCAGCTCTTGCTGCAGTGGGTCAGTACCTGTCCACTAACAGTGCCAAAAGCACGTTCCTGCGTAATACTAAGTTGGTTGTTAAGGCAATATCGTCCAAACTGCCTCATGATCAAGATATGCAAGCTCAAAGCAATGTTGTATCTGCGCTCCAGACACAAGTCCATTCCCTAACAGAGACCCTTTGTGAAACAAGGAGAAACATTGCTCAATGTCATCAAGATATGCATGGTTTTGAAACTAGACTATCAGACATTTTCTATGTTGTTCAGGAGCCTAGGGGAAATGAAGGCGAGGGTTATGGTGCTCCATTGGACAATACAGCATGAAAACGTAACAGTCAAGTCAAATGAACTGAGCTTCTGAACTTCTGGTGGTGCATTTATCTGCTAGACTATTAAGTTTTATGCCAACCTTCCTTTTGTTATATAGTTGTAATTTGTTTTGGTGCGATACAAAATGTATTCTTAACATGCAGCCACCGCCTGAAGAAAACAGCAAGCCATTTTTGTATAGTGTAGGGTGTTCCCTATATTTGCACTGGTGGCGATCTTGGATGCCGAGTAGATCTAATCTGTGCAATCGCCTTAATAGCCTAGCATTAGTTTCGGCCTTATTTATTTCCTAGTCTTCTTTTTCCCTGGTTTGCTAGTGGTCGCAACTACCATGGGCCATATACGGGCCGTAGGATCCATGGGTCACCTATGGTCCGTCGATAAATGGGCCTGTAATCGGTGGGCCTCAGGCCGTCGGATAAATGTGTCTACATGGGCCATAATCGGGCGTAATTGGTATCGGCCCAGCACGGTAACAGGCCGTTAACAGGCCGTAGGACAACAAAGGCTTAATTCTGTCATAGGCATAACGGGTCGTTAATGGGCCAGAATATAGGACGGGCTGGAAACGGGGCAACGGGTTAACAGGCCAGAAACGGGCCGACTCTTGCCATGGGCCAATTTTGGCCCATTAGGGTAACAGGCCAGTAACGGGCCGACTCTTGCCATGGGCCAAATTTGGCTCATTAGTGGAATAGGCCAGTAACGGGCCGAAAGTAATCGAGGGCCAAAAAGGAGCCCAAGAACGTATGGGCGTCAATAGGCGGAAAGCTAACACGGGCTGGAAACGACCCATGTAAATCACGGGTCGTTAACGGGTATAAAGAAAATTACTGTTCATTATGGGCTAGACTCATCGTGGGCCTGTAATGGGCCGAAAGATACGAAGGCCTCATATGGGCCGAAAACATCATGGGCCATACATGGGCCGAAAGTGAAATGGGCTGGTATTATATTCGATGGCCCACATGACATTGTTGGGCTGATTTCCTTTAGGGCCTAACGGGCCGTGAGTTAACGGGCCATAAAATGGGCTATTTGCAAAGAGACCGTTAACAGGCTTTTCATGGGCCAGCCCGTTAACTTTTGACCAAGTCAAACGGGCCGGCTTTGTAAGCTAAATGGGCGACTGTCGGGCCGTTCCACGTGTCGACATATCATAGGCGCCTATCTGACCCACTGATGAGCTAACACATGTTTCGTCCAGCCAATAAGAATTTTACACCTGGAAATTTTCCATTGGTCAGGGCTGTTAACGGGTTATCGGATCCAAAACCCGACCCGATAGCTTAACGGCGTTCCGTTACGGTGGATGCCACGTGTCGGTCACCCTTGACGAAAGCACTTCTGTGAGGCGCGATTTATCATCATGGAAGTGGACACTTCCATGATGATAATTTTGGTAATGTCATGGAACACTTCTACGACAGCACAGGTAAGACTATCTTGATTCTGTCATAAATTTGTCATGGATGTACATGCATGACAAAAAAAGCGACCTACTGTGACAAACACGTATCATCACGGAAGTGTATTTTTTTGTAGTGCTTGATGCCATTTTCGATCTCCTTGCTCAAAGCTCCATTCACAAAACTGCTTTGGGGGATTGTTCTTTGGTATGTGACTCTTCCAATGGTCCAATTAGTTGTGTTCTAGTGCTTTATTTATTGCAAATTTTTGCTGCTTAGGTGACCCTGTTCTTGAGCTAGCATGTCAAATTTATGTGGTCAAAAGTAGTTTTAATGCATGATATGGCTTCTAGGCACTTGTAGGAGTAGTTGATATCAATCTTGTTGAGTTTGGTTCAATTTTATTTTTAAGTTACTAAAAATTTCAGAAATTTTCAGAATAAGAAGAAGAGATTTTTGAGGGGCTCTTCGAGCCGAAGCTCGAAGGATAAGAAAAGTGAAGAAAATAAGAAGCCCAAATATAATCTCCCTCGCACCGCGGAGGTTCGGCCGTGTGAATGGCCTTGCGATGAGTTCTTGAGAGAAGCCGGGATTTATGAAGATTTTTATTATTTGACTGAGAATGCAGGCCTCACCGACTTCCTCCATGACCAGCGTGAACAGTATCTATTACTCACCAATATTTTAGTGCAAAATTTTCATTTCCATGCTAGGAGATCACCACCTTCGGTGGAATTTTATTTATATGATGAGCAGATGGAGATGTCACTTTATGATTTTTTCTGGGTTTGTAGGATACCCTTTGAGGGTAGCATAGAGGAACCACGTCGCAATGATGTGGAAGGATTCATTGATATGATTGATGTAGGGGAAACGAGGAAGGTTTCTGATGCAAGAATTACTAGCATACATTTTCCTGTCCTAGGCTAGTTCTCCATATTTGCTAGTAGAAGCTTAATTGGTCATGGGAACTGTGAAAATCTTAGTGCCCCTGATATTGTTATTTTGCACCATGCTTTGTTTCGTGATACCACTTTTAGTTTAGGCGCTATTGTTGCTAAACGGTTAAATCTAAACCGTACAAAGGGTCACGTCTTAGGAGGCATATTCACCTTGCGCCTTGCTGCACACTTTAACATACTTATTAGGCATTATGAGAAAGAGGAAAAGTTGCTACCTCATATTTTTCTAGATTATAAGAGCATGGTAGCACATGATTTTATTGTTAAGAATAAGAAGAAGATGCTTAACTATAGACTGATATTTAATAAGAATCACTTTGAGACTATTACCTTGCCTGCTCTCTCTTTGTTCAACATATTTTCAGGCACGTACCTTGTTTTGCCGGAGGCCATTTAGGCATACCAGAGCCTGATATCAGCTCCAGAGCTGAAGCCACTATCTGATCCTCACCGTCAGTCTATTTATCAGTGGGATCCGGAGGAGATCGCCAACCAGTGGAAACCCGAGGACCCTTCTCAATACGACCCGAGCTACAACTTTGATTCATGGGCATAGACCGACTTAGGCCAAAATCCTAAGCTTGGGGGGGTACGTATTTCTCACCGACATTACATTCATGTTCAGACACTCATGCCAGTTGTCGGTGCTCATACTTTTTCATTGTATCACCCATGCTAGTTTAATTTATTTTTTTAAGCTCTCCTCTTGTGTGTTTGAAAAACCTTAAGAAAAACAAAATAAATTAGTTGTAGCTTTTAGCTAGTTTACTTTCCATGCTTGTATTAGTAGTAATTAAAAAGAAAGCCCAAAAATATTTCTCGTTCTTCTTTTGCTTGTTGGGAGCTTTCCCGTGTAAATAGTTTTATTTCTTTTCTTTTCTTTGGGGGTCGAGAGGAGAAGACCATGATAAAAATGTTGAGTGGCTCTCATATGTATTATTGTTGATCTAACAAAGAGCCATATTACCTTGTCTTCTCCCTTGAATTGAATGCTTGCATATTCCAGCTTAGTCCAATGCACGTGCACTATTGTTATTATCCACACTATTCGGTTGTGCAAGTGAAAGGCAATAATGACGATATATGATCAACTGATTGAGATGAAAAAAGCTGGTATGAACTTGACCTCTCTTGTTTTTGTAAATATGATTAGTTCATCATTCCTGATTCAGCCTATTATGAATGAAACAAGTTTGCAATGACAATTAGAGATTATAGTTGCTCATGCCATGCTTAATTTGCTAGGAGTTTATAATGGTTTACCTAGCATGCCAACATGCTATTAAAATAGTTGTGATGTGGTATGATAGGGTGGTATCCTCCTTTGAACGATTCGAGTGGCTTGACTTGGCACATGTTCAGGCATGTAGTTGAAACAAAATCAACATAGCCTCCATGATATTTATGTTCATGGTGATTTATATCCTACTCATGCTTGCATTCGGTGTAGATTAATTTTAATGCATGTTCATGACTATTGTCGCTCTCTAGCTGGTCGCTTCCCGGTCTCTTTCTAGCCTTCACTTGTACTAAGCGGGAATACTGCTTGTGCATCCAATTCCATCAACCCCAAAAGTTATTCCATATGAGTCCACCATACCTTCCTATATACGGTATCTACCTGCCGTTCCAAGTAAATTTGTATGTGCCAAACTCTAAACCTTCAAATAAAAATTCTGTTTTGTATGCTCAAATAGCTCATGTATCAACTAGGGTTGTCTGTATCTTCCATGCTAGGCGGGTTATTCTCAAGAGGAGTGGACTCCGCGCCTCACTCACGAGAAAAATGGCTGGTCACCGGGATGCCCAGTCCCATGCTCAAATCAAATCAAAATAATTGCAAACAAAACTCCCCCAGGATTGTTGTTAGTTGGAGGCACCCGTTGTTTCGGGCAAGCCATGGATTGATGCTTGTTGGTGGTGGGGGACTATAAACTTTACCATTCTGCTTGGGCACTGCCTATAATGTGTGTAGCATGGAAGATATCGAGATCTCTCAGTTGTTATGTTGACAATGAAAGTATACCGCTCAAAATATTATTCATCTCTATTTCAAAACCGAGCCCTGGCACCTCTACAAATCCTTGCTTCCCTCCGCGAAGGGCCTATCTATTTACTTTTATATTGAGTCATCACCCTCTAAAAAAAGCACCAGTTGGAGAACACAGCTGTCATTTGCATGTATTATTATTAGTTTACATTGAGTATGACTTGACTGGATCTCTTTTACCATGAATTACAATTTCCAGTCAGCCCTTGATCTTCAGGGGTGCTCTGCAGTTATGTTTTGCGGTCTCAGAAAGGGCTAGCGAGATACCATCTTCTTATATCATATTATGATTGTTTTGAGAAAGTGTTGTCATCCGAGTTTTATTATTATTGCTCGCTAGTTGATTATGCCATTGATATGAGTAAACATGAGACCTAAATGTTATTGTGAATATGGTTAGTTCATAATCTTTGCTGAAAACTTGAATGCTGGCTGTACATATTTACAACAACAAGAGCAAACAAAGTTTGTAAAAGTTTTTATTTATCACTTTCAGTTTATCAACTGAATTACTTATGGACAAGCAAAGGTTTAAGCTTGGGGGAGTTGATACGTCTCCGTCGTATCTACTTTTCCAAACACCTTTGCCCTTGTTTTGGAGTCTAACTTGCATGATTGAATGGAACTAACCTGGACTGACGCTATTTTTGGCAGAATTGCCTTGGTGTTAATTTTGTGCAGAAATAAAAGTTCTTGGAAGGACCTGAAAATCAACAGAGAATATTTGTGGAATATATAAAAAATACTAGTGAAAGAATCAAGGCCAGGGGGCCCACACCCTATCCACGAGGATGGGGGTGCGCCTACCTCAACTCCAACTCTATATATTCGTGTTCGGGGAGAAAAAAATAAAAGAGAAGGATTCATCGTGTTTTACGATACAGAGCCGCCGCCAAGCCCTAATCTCTCTCAGGAGGGCTGATCTGGAGTCCATTCAGGGCTCCGGAGAGGGGAATCCGTCGACATCGTCATCATCAACTTTCCTCCATCACCAATTTCATGATGCTCACCGTCGTGCGTGAGTAATTCAGTGATGGGTTGGATGAGATTTATCATGTAATCGAGTTAGTTTTATTAGGGTTTGATCCCTAGTATCCATTATGTTCTAGGATTGATGTTACTATGACTTTGCTATGCTTAATGCTTGTCACTAGGGCCCGAGTGCCATGATTTCAGATCTAAATCTATTATGTTTTCATGAATATATGTGAGTTCTTGATCCTATCTTGCAAGTCAACAGTCACCTATTATGTGTGATGATCTGTTAACCCCGAAGTGACCATAATCGGGATACTTACCGGTGATGGCCGTAGTTTGAGGAGTTCATGTATTCACTATGTGTTAATTCGTTGTTCCGGTACTCTATTAAAAGGAGGCCTTAATATCCCTTAGTTTGCAATAGGACCCCGCTACCACGGGTGTGTAGGACAAATGATGCCATGCAAGTTCTTTTCCATAAGCACGTATGACTATATTCGGAATACATGCCTACATTACATTGATGAACTGGAGCTAGTTCTGTGTCACCCTATGTTATAACTATTGCATGAGGAATCACATCTGACATAATTATCCATCACCGATCCATTGCCTACGAGCTTTTCACATATTGCTCTTCGCTTATTTACTTTTCTGTTGCTACTGTTACAATCACTATAAAACCAAAACTGCTACCGTTACTTTTGCCACCATTACCACTGCTATCATATTACTTTGCTACTAAATACTTTGCTGCAGATATTAAGTTTCCAGGTGTGGTTGAATTGACAACTCAGCTGCTAATACTTGAGAATATTCTTTGGCTCCCCTTGTGTTTGATCCCACTACTAGGAAAAGGGCTACTAATGGCGCACCAGTTTTGCCTACTAATGGCGCATCACTGGTGCGCCATTAGTATCACGCCACTAGTATTTTTTACTAATGGCGCACCACTGGTGCACCATTAGTATAGGCCACGGTGCGCCATTAGTATAGGCCACTGGTGCGCCATTAGTATAGGCCACGGTGCACCATTAGTATTTTTGAATTTTGAAGGCGGGAAAATAGTAGTGGCGCACCGTCTGACCCCCACCATGCGCCATTGCTATTTTTGAATTTGGATCTGGATTGTGATTTTTTGCCCATTTTTGCTCATGTTTTGCTCGTTTTTTGGCACGATATTATTTCAAATTTTGTTCCTGTTTTTGGATCTTGTACATTCTTTTGCCGTGTTCTTTTGCCGGAGAGGAGTTCGCCGGAGAGGAGGAGGAGGAGGAGGTCACCGGAGAGGAGCAGGAGGTCGCCGAAGAGGAGTTCACCGAAGCATCGGAGAGGAGGAAGGAGAAACCATGAGGGAATGGGAGGAGAGGAGGGAGGAGGAGCTCACCGGAGAGGAGGAAGGAGGAGCTCACCGAAGAGGAGGGAGGAGAAACCGTGAGGGGAGGGGAGGGGAGGAGAGGAGGGAGGAGGAGGTCGCCGAAGAGGAGGAGGAGGTCGCCGAAGAGGAGGAGGAGGTCACCGGAGAGGAGGAGGAGGAGGTCGCCGGAGAGGAGGAGGGTAGTATGGTGGAGGAGACAAGGGAAGATGGAGTTGAGGAGAGGAGGAGATGGAGTGGAGGAGAGGTGGAGTGGAGGAGAAGAATGAAGAGGTAAGGAGGAGAGGACCACGCCCAGCCATATATACGACATAGTAATGGCGCACCGTGGGCAGGTGCGCCATTACTAACTTTTTTTTATTTTTTTGATTTATTTTGAATTTTGAAGGTGGGAAGATACTAATGGCGCACCATGGGCAGGTGCGCCATTAGTAACGTTTTTTTTTATTTTTTGACTTATTTTGAATTTTGAAGGTGGGAAGATACTAATGGCGCACCATGGGCAGGTGCGTCATTAGTAACTTTTTTTAATTATTTTTTTAACTTATTTTGAATTTTGAAGGCGGGAAGATACTAATGGCGCACCATGGGCAGGTGCGCCATTAGTAACTTTATTTTTTATTTTTTGACTTATTTTGAATTTTGAAGGAGGGAAGGTACTAATGGCGCACCATGGGCAGGTGCGCCATTAGTAAGTTTGAATTTTTTTGCCTCTCCAGATCTTAAAAGCCCCGTATCTTTTTTCTGTTAGGTTTTTGAGGATTTTGAAAATGTTTAACGAGGTTCCGGGGTTCCCCCTGTTAAATTCGGATGTAACTTTTCGAGTAGATGATTTTTCATATAAAAACTTTTTCATCCGAGTTCGTACGCAGAAGTTATGCCCATTTTTAAAAATTCTCGAGAGTTTCGCAAAAAATTCGAAAATTCATGTTTGTAAATTTTGCTAACAACTAGACCACATATCACATGGGAATCTTATTTTCTTTTATTTTTTGACATTTCTAAAATTTTCTTTTATTATTTTTGAAACTGAAAAGGCGGTCCACGGGGGGGGGGGGTGCATTCGGGTGAATGTTTGGGCGAAGTTACTAATGGCGCACCGTGGCATGGTGCGCCATTACTAGTTGAATTAGTAATGGCGCACCACTCCCACGGTGCGCCATTAGTAGTTTTGAAAAAATAAAAAAAATTACTAATGACGCACCGTGGATGTGGTGCGCCATTACTAGTTCAACCCCACTAGCATCCGTCATGGCGGATTCACCGCATTGGTTCTAGACCCAATTATTGACGGATTTCACCTCACTAGAGTCCTTATGGACGGCGGCAGCAGCCTGAACCTGCTTTATTAGGATATAGTGCGGAAAATGGGCATCGATCCCTCGAGGATTAAACCCACCAGAACGACCTTTAAAGGCGTCATACCAGGTGTAGAAGCCAACTGTACAGGCTCAGTTATACTTGAAGTGGTCTTCGGATCTCCGGATAATTTGCAAAGCGAGGAGTTAATCTTCGACATAGTCCCGTTCCGCAGTGGCTATCACGCACTGCTCGGGCAAACCGCATTTGCCAAGTTCAATGCAGTGCCGCACTACGCATACCTCAAGCTCAAGATGCCAGGCCCTCGAGGCGTCATCACAGTCAATGGAAACACCGAACACTCTCTCTGAACGGAGGAGCATACGGCGGCTATCATAGCGGAAGTACAAAGCAGCCTCTCAAGGCAATTCTCTAGTCCGGCCATTAAACGTCTGGACACCGTCAAGCGCGCCCGGAGTAACCTACACCAAGACCGCCCGGCACGTTCAGAGCAAGCGTAGCAATGCGGCCCCAACCCCAGCCCTCGCGAACTTGTGAAACCAGTGATGCACGTACATAACTACGCTCTGGAAATACCATGGGCACAGGGGGAGGGGCACCATCACAGCACGCCCGAAACACGGCTTAAACCGCACTAGGGGCTGCCGATTTCTTAATTTTCTCTTACTTTCAGGACTCCATTCTTCGAAAGGCTTGTCCGGCAGTATAATTACCGCACAAACGATTCAACCAGGGAAGCAGAAAGCTACGCCGCACTACGGAACTCTAAGGTGGTCTCTATAACGAGCAGTATACCTGTTTCGCATAACATTCCGCAGCTCGCCCCTGGAAAGGACATATTTGATAGTCCCATCTTTTGCTTATTGCACTATTTGTATCGTTCTGCTTTGATCGCAGCTTTTTTAAATAAACAATGCATAGCTTCCGTCTATTATTGCATTACCTTTTTTTACGAATATATGTTCATTAATGACATGTTGCACCCGTACACTTTGGTACGGTCAATACGCCAGGGGCTTAAGTACCCCACAATATGGTGTGAGAAGTCCAAACACTTTCACAAGTGTGGCACCCCGAACTTATAGCATTATATGCATCGGCTCCAAATCATGTCTTGGGTCAATAGTTGGGTTTGCCCGGCTCCTATGTTTTGGTACCTTACGTTCCATTATATCAGCTAAGGTAGCACTAGGAGAACTACTGCGATTGTGCCCCAGTTGAGATGGGCTAAGCACCTCAGTAGAGAAAGCTAAAACTGACCGTCATGATAAGGTGAGAGCTGGTCGTTGTTCGAGAGGTTTTCGAGTCCCTAAAGACTTATGCCGCTTAGAGCAAGGAGTCGGCTTTGTCCGGCCTAGGCATGGATAGCGCCCCGAACTCGGTCTTCTGAACACCAGGGGCTTCGCCGAAATTTAAAATTATAGAATTGTATGGCTAAGTGAGAGTGTTCAAGCATTATAGTCCGATTGCCTTGTTCGTTGTGTTGAGCGCCTCCCTCGAAGGACCCAAGAATGGGAAAAAGAGCGCTCATGTTTATCCCGAACACCCCAGCACTCGTGCCATGGGGTAAGAAGTCGACGACTCGCCATCTCTCAAATTTGATAAACGGCCGCACAGAAGGTAATATTTTAAATTCAAAAAGCATTGCTTAGCGCACATGAAGAAGTTTTCAGCGCATAGGATAACGCCAGGGTTTTCCCAGTCACGACGTTGTAAAACGACGGCCAGTGAATTGTAATACGACTCACTATAGGGCGAATTCGAGCTCGGTACCCGGGGATCCTCTAGAGTCGACCTGCAGGCATGCAAGCTTCTCAGCATCCAGCTTGCCCCAGTGTACCTTCGCACGGGCAAGCGCCCTACGGGCACCCTCGATGCATACGGAGCGCTTGATGACTTTGAACCTTGGACAGGCCTCCACCAGCCGCCTCACCAGCCCGAAGTAGCTCCTAGGCATGGCCTCTCCAGGCCACAGCCGGACTATGAGGCCCTTCATGGCCTGTTCGGCCACCTTATGGAGCTCGACCAGCTTTTTCAGCTGGTCGCTTAAGGGCACTGGGTGTTCGGCCTCAGCATACTGAGACCAGAACACCTTCTCCGTCGAGCTTCCCTCCTCAGCTCGGTAGAAGGCGGCGGCATCCGACACTCTACGGGGCAAGTCTGCGAATGCTCCTGGAGAGCTTCGGATTCGGGTAAGTGACAAGTAATTCACTTTTACATGCTTGCTTTGCATAAAGAATGCCTTCCCCGCCGCTATCTTTTTTATTGCCTCAACCTCCTGGAGGGCCTTCTGGGCTTCGGCCTTAGCAGACTTGGCATCTTCAATGGCCGCCGCCAGCTCAGACTCTCGCGTCTTCGAGTCAAGCTCCAAACTCTCATGTTTTTTCATGCGAGCCTGGAGCTCTTGCCGCAACTCGCCAACCTGCGTATCATGCTTCTCCCGCTTGGTGCGCTCCATGGCCGCCCTCTTCTCGGCCTCGGACAGCGCTTGCTTAAGGGTCGCCACCTCAGTTGTGGTCCCTACAATAGCCACATTAATCCTGTCACTTTTTGCAATTGCACCTTTCACATATTTCAATAAGGTATTTCTTACCTTCCTTCTCCTCAAGCTGCTGCTTGGCTAGGCCGAGCTCTTGCTCGGACCACTCGAGGTTCTGCTTCAGTGTATCCACCTCCGCAGTCAGTGCAGCGGAGGCCAGCAGCGAAGCCTGCATACGCATATTGACTTGATTATGTTAGACTCCTGCGAATGTTATTAGATCCTCTATTCGGCTTTTCTTTCCGAATGCCGCACAGAGCATCAGGGGCTACTGTCTATGCGGTAATATTTTTAAATATTCTTTACTTACCTCAAAGCCTGTTAGAAGGCTGGCACAGGCTCAGTCAGTCCGCTCTTGGCGGACTGAACCTTCTGGATCACCACACTCATAATAGTGCGGTGCTCCTCGTCGATGGAGGCGCCGTTAAGCGTCTCCAGCAAATTGTCCGGTGCCTCCGGTTGGACGAAGTCACCGACTCGGTAGGCTTGCTCCTGTTGGAAGGAGGCTGCTTACCGGAGTCCAGAACCGTTGAAGGTTCTGGCGCGGTGTCTGGCTCAAGGTCGGACTTAGAGCCCTTGGGGGTTCTATCCCCTTTACGCCTGGAGTCCGGGAGGTTGCCTTGCGGCGCCTCCAGGACCACCTCCTCCTGGTTTGGAACCTGTTGGGACGCCACCTCGGCGCCGTCCGTAGGGTGGTGGGAGGAAGCCGTCAGAAGCGAATTCACATCCAACGAGTCCAGGGAGCCGCTCGACGACTCGTCGAGCCCGGCCTTGGGCGGACTGCACAATCATGTTCGACGTAAGGAAAAGTTGTGCAATGGGGGAATACTATGAATCACTCTAGTATCCGGATACTTACGATTTTGCCAGGGGCTTGGCCCTGTGCGGCCACTCCTCTTCGCCGTCGTCGGCGTTGGTGGAGTAGTCCAGAGGAGGGGTCTTCCCCCTCTTGGACCCTTCGGCCTCCCCGGTTGGGGCGGCCTTCCTTTTCTTCCCTCCCCCCACTGGGGGGGAGGTCTCTTCTTCCTCCTGCTCGTCTTCATGGGAGGAGTGCGCCTTGGAGTCGTCGGATGATGAATCTGACACCTCCTGGCGCAGGGCACTCTTTCGAGTCCCCGTGGCCTTCTTCTCCAGCACCACGTAGGGTGCCGGAACCAGCAGCTTCGCCAAGCGAGCGTCCGCTGGGTCTTTGGGCAAAGGAGCCGGATAGTTGATCTGTCCGGACGTCTCCTGCCAATCCTGTCAAAGGTAAGGGAGCTTAGATCCTGCATGGAGTCAAACTATGAAAAACTAATACCCTGTAAAAGGTAAAAACAGCTTACCGCACGAGCGCGACGCTGCGTGCTGAATCCGCGATCCTCAGTAGCGGATGCGGGGGCCTCGGCGCCCTTGAAAAGCACCGTCCAGGCATCTTCGTACGTCGTGTCGAAGAGCCTACTTAGAGTTCGGTGCTGCACCGGGTCGAACTCCCACAGGTTGAAAGCCCGTTGTTGACATGGGAGGATCCGGCGGATGAGCATAACCTGGACTACATTGACAAGTTTGATCTTCTTGTCCACCAGGGTTTGGACGCATATTTGGAGTCCGGTCAGCTCTCCTTCTTTACCCCACGACAGGCCCGTCTCTTTCCAGGAGGTGAGCCGCGTAGGGGGTCCGGATCGGAACTCGGGGGCTGCAACCCATTCAGGCTCGGGCGGCTCGGTGATGTAAAACCACCCCGATTGCCACCCCTTCAGGGACTCCACGAAGGAGCCCTTGGGCCATAGGACGTTGGGCATCTTGCCCACCATGGCGCCCCCGCACTCCGCCTGGGTGCCGCGCACCACCTTCGGCTTGACATTGAAAGTCTTGAGCCATAGGCTGAAATGGATGCGGATGCAGAAGAAAGCCTCGCACACGACGATAAACGCCGAGATATTGAGGACAAATTTCGGGGCCAGATCATGGAAATCCAGGCCATAGTAGAACATCAGCCCCCAGACAAATGGGTGGAGAGGGAAGCCTAGTCCGCGGAGGAATTGGAGGAGGAACACCACCCTCTCATGGGGCCTAGGGGTGGGGATGAGCTGCCCCTCTTCGGGAAGCCGGTGCGCAATGTATTTAGACAAGTATCTGGCCTTCCTCAGTCTTTGATGTGTCCCTCCGTGACGGAGGAGACCATCCACTTGCCTCCCGCTCCGGACATGGCTGGAGGAGGTTGAGGTGGGGTGTGCGGACTTGGGTGCTGGAGCTCGAGTGCGCGGAAATGGATAGGCAAAGGAGGAAGAAGGCGTGGATGAAAAGGTGGATCCTTATCCCCTTATATGGGTGGACACGACTATGCGCCCCCACCAGCCTAGTAAAACTCGCTTATCTCCCAAGCGCCGTAGTCAATGGCGCAGTTGGGTTACCCACACCCGTATTGATGAGAATCCCGGAATAAGGGGACACGATCTCTGCTTTAACAAGACGTTCCAAGGAAACCGCCTCGCTAAACGCGTTGAGGTGCGACAGTAAAAAGATTCGAATAAAGACTTGGCCGTGGTGTGATGTCACGCTACGGAATACGTCAGCAGATTAGATTTGTGTAAATATTATTCTCTCTATGGCAATATGTGGAAACTTATTTTGCAGAGCCAGACACTACCTTTGTGTTCAAAATCTTCTATGAAGTACCTGGAGGAGGAACCCGCCTTGCAATGCCAAAGACAATCTGCGCGCCGGACTCATCGTCATTGAAGCCTGGTTCAGGGGCTACTGAGGGAGTCCTGGATTAGGGGGTGTCCAGATGGCCGGACTATACCTTCGGCCGGACTCCTGGACTATGAAGATACAAGATTGAAGACTTCGTCCCATGTTCGGAAGGGACTTTCCTTGGTGTGGAAGGCAAGCTTGGCGATACGGATATGTAGATCTCCTACCATTGTAACCGACTCTGTGTAACCCTAGCCCTCTCCGGTGTCTATATAAATCAGAGAGTTTTAGTCCGTAGGATGAACAACAATCATACCATAGGCTAGCTTCTAGGGTTTAGCCTCTCTGAACTCGTGGTAGATCTACTCTTGTACTACCAATATCATCAATATTAATCAAGCAGGACGTAGGGTTTTACCTCCATCAAGAGGGCCCGAACCTGGGTAAAACATCGTGTCCCCTGCCTCATGTTACCATCCGGCCTGGACGCACAGTTCGGGACCCCCTACCTGAGATCCACCGGTTTTGACACCGACATTGGTGCTTTCATTGAGAGTTCCTCTGTGTCGTCACTTTTAGGTCTGATGGCTTCTCCGATCATCAACAGCGATGCGATCCAGGGTGAGACTTTTCTCCCCGGACAGATCTTCGTATTCGGCGGCTTTGCACTGCGGGCCAATTCCTTGGACATGTTATATCAGGAGAAGGTATAGCAGTAGACCCTACTAAGGTTCAGTCGGTCATTGAGTGGTTGGCACCCACCTCAGTTGGAGAGATCCTCAGTTTTCATGGACTCGCGGGATATTATGGGAGATTCATTGAGAATTTCTCTAAGATTGCGAAGCCTATGAAGGAGTTGTTGAAGAAGGACACCAAGTTCAAGTGGACCAATGAATGTGAGGCAAGTTTCCAGGAGTTGAAGAAACGTTTGGTTACAACCCCAGTGTTGATTCTGCCGGATATACGCAAGGATTTCCAAGTGTATTGTGACGCATCTCGCTTAGGACTTGGATGCGTACTTATGCAAGACGGAAGAGTTGTTTCTTATGCTTCACATCAGCTTCGACCGCATGAGTTGAATTATGCCACACATGATTTGGAGTTAGCAGCTGTAGTGCATGCACTCAACACCTGGAGACATTTCCTTATTAGGAATCATTGTGACGTGTGCACGGATCATAAGAGTTTGAAGTACATTTTCACATAGAAGGAGTTGAATCTCAGGCAAAGGAGATGGTTGGAGCTTATAAAGGATTATGATATGAAGTTGCACTACCATCCAGGCAAGGCCAATGTCGTAGCAGACGCCTTGAGCCAGAAGAGTTGCGCCAATACCCTCGTAAGTGGAGGATTTCCAAAGGAGTTAACCGAAGATCTCAGGGAGCTACGTTTGGAGATAGTCCCTAGAGGTTTTGTTGCACCATTAGAAATTCAGTCGACATTATTGGGGAAAATTCGAGAAGCTCAGAAGGATGATAAGGAAATTGCCGAGATAAAGGAGAAGATGAGAAAAGGAAAAGCCAAGGGTTTTCGTGAGGGTGAGCACAACACCTTGTGGTTTGAGGACCGTGTTGATGTACCCAATAATGCAGAGATCAGGAAGTTGATACTTCAGGAAGATCATGACTCGCCATACTCGATAAAATCCCGGAAACACCAAGATGTATTTGGATTTGAAGGAGTGTTTCTGGTGGACTGGTATGAAGAAGGATATTGCCGAGTATGTAGTCGTATGTGATGTATGTCAGAGAGTGAAGGCGGAACATCAAAAGCTGGCAGGATTACTGCAACCTATGCCGATTCCCGAATGGAAGTGGGACAAGCTTGGCATGGATTTCATCACCGGATTGCCCAGAACCAGATCGGGATACGATTCTATTTGGGTAGTAGTGGATCATTTGACCAAAGTGGCCCACTTTATTCCAGTGAAAACCACCTATACGAGTGCGAAGTCGGCCAAGATATACATGACTAGGATCGTATATCTGCATGGAGTTCCAAGGACTGTCGTATCAGATAGGGGAACAAAGTTTACTTCAAAGTTTTGGCACCAGCTGCACCAGACTTTGGGTACCAGGCTAGAGTTCAGTACAGCCTTTCATCCACAGACAGATGGACAGACCGAGCGAGTCAATCAGATTCTGGAGGACATGTTGAGAGCTTATGCGCTAGATTATGGATCTAGTTGGGATGATAATTTGCCCTACGCACAGTTCTCATAAAACAACAGTTACCAAGCCAGTCTGAAGATGGCACCCTTCAAAGCTTTGTATGGAAGAAGGTGTAGAACACCGTTGATGTGGGATGAAGTTGGAGACCGTTAGTTCTTTGGACCCGATTTGATCAAAGAGTCCGAAGAGAAGGTTAAGTTGATTCGAGATAGACTAAAGGTAGCTCAGTCCAGGCAGAAAAGTTATGCAGACTCAAAACGCAAGGAGGTAGTCTATGAAATTGGAGACAGAGCCTATCTTCGTGTGTCACCTCTGCGAGGAGTTAAACGTTTTGGAGTTAAGGGAAAGTTAGCCCCAAGATTTGTAGGACCATATCGAGTTTTGGAACGTATGGGAGAGGTTGCCTACATGTTGGAATTACCCAAAGGACTGTCAGGAGTTCATGATGTGTTTCACGTTTCCCATTTGAAGAAGTGCCATGCAGAGATGGCCGATATTCCTCTGAGAGATACAGTGCCCCTGGAAGCAATTCAGCTGGATAGTGATCTGACTTAGGAGGAGAAACCAGTGAAGATTCTCGAGTTTGCCAGCCGAGTCACCCGCAGTAAGGTTATCAAGTTTTGCAAAGTTCAGTGGAGCCACCATACCGAGGATGAAGCCACTTGGGAACAAGAGGATGATCTACGGAAAGACCACCCACATCTATTTTCTAGCCAACCCGAATCTCGAGGGCGAGATTCACCTTAAGGGGGTAGGTTTGTAACATCCCAAATTTCCAATTTGGAATGTTATACATAGGTCATCATGTGCATATCATATTTTATTTGCATTTCGGTTTTGTGATCCTAAAATCCTAACCAACTCAAGGACCTGCGGAGAGAGTTGGGGATTTCATTATTTTCATATTTGAATTTTCCTCAAGTATTGAAAAGTGGATCATTTTAGTTTTATTATTTTTCTCTTCATATATATTTCATATTAAAAATATATGAGAGGAGATAATATGAATTCTCCAAAATAAATGAAATATTGGAGGAAAAATGTTAAAATCAAATAAATTATTTGATTTGAATCTTGTTGCTATTTTATTTGAATTAGAAAAATATGCATTTTTCAAAACTGCATTTTTAGGCCAAGAAAATGTTCACTTTGTTCTAAATATTTTATTTAGACGGTGAAAATTTGTTTTGGTATTTTTAGATTTTTATTTAATTAATTAGGATATTTCTCGGCGGAACCATTTAAAATAAACAACCTAACGGGTCGTGCCCGAGCCGGACTCCGTCCGCTCAGCCTTTAAAAGCCGGCCGAGGCCACGCCCCCAGCCCACGAGAGCCCGCCGCCGCCGCAACCCTAGCGCCGCCCGCCGCCCGTGCTGCCACCTCGCTGGAGCCGCCGCACGCCGCCGATCCGATCCGATCTGCCCGTTTTTTTTGTTTTTATGTAAATCGCTGGTTTTTCTTTAAAAACCCTAGATGCATTTTTTCGGTTTTCATTGGTTTATTTATGTAGCGGACGTTCGTCCGTTCGTTCGTTTTAACGAACGTTGTTCGCCAGTTAGGTTCAGACAGCGAACATTCGTTCGTTAGTCATTTCTTTTTATTTTATTTTCGGCCAGGGACCTATCCGCGATTATTTTTATTGCAGATTAGCCCCTGATCTTCAAACCCTCGCTGTTTCTTAACCGTTTGTCCAAATCCAGTGAAACCAACACCAAAATCTTCGTCTCGAACCCCTCTTTCTGTTTAATTAACTTGAACAAGGTTTTCGACAAATTAAAATTTGGTTGCAAGAAGATTTGTATTCAAAGTTCTTTTGACCGTAGTTTCAATTCCGTAGCTCCTTTTGATCGATTCTTTTTGCAAATCGAACCTCTTCAGTTGAACTTTTAGTTTGGATCTTCTTATCTGAAGTTTTACCCTTACATCTTTGCTTGAGTGCTTATGTATGCTATTGTTTGTTTGCGATAGAATTCCTGGAGTGCACAGCATGCTACTACGAGTCACTAGGTTTTGCAGATCATCAGCAAGGAAAGTAACACATTGATCATACCCCGTTATTACCCAGTGTTTATGCATTAGTTTCAACCCTCAAACATTGCATGAGTAGGATCTCTTAACATGTGGGTTTTGGGAAGTAGTCGATGAGGTAGAACCTATTGCCCTTTTACTACCAAACCCCTGGGAGTTACATCTACGTTATGCTATTTATTGCCATGCTATGCTCGTAGACGTGGATTGGGTTTGAGTGTATCCATGATAGATGTGAGATTATTATTTAATGGTTAACTTAAGGTGGCCACTTAAATACACATCTGTGTGGATTGGTTGTGGGCACATGGAGAATCTAGTGTTGTCCTAGGATATCCCGGAGTACCTGTGTGATCATCCTATGGTTTGCCACCCAGGCTCAAAGGGATGATAAGATTATTCATGCTAGAAACTTCTGTGTGTAGCCACAAGCTATTATGGGCTCTAGCATAGTTTAGTATGTTGCATGACCTCTTTCAATGGTGGGCTAGGAGATGTAGGGGAAAGTAGGTGTAACTGTCCACCCAGAGTAAAGAGTCAATGTTTCTAAAAGACTGTGTCCCGGTCATCCGTTTCTCAAACACCACGTAGTGCGAGAAATACAACGGAGGAGATTGAGTCTTGTGGGGAAAAGTGCACAAACCTCTGCAGAGTGTACAAACTAATCATGGTTAGCCGTGTCCCTGGTTATGGACATCTTGAATATCTGGTTCTTGGAATATCATGTTGATCTCAACACTCAAAATTAATATGTTGGGTTGTTAATATTGCTTAATGGGGATTGAGTTGGAGGAACCTTCTCAATGTTTAACAACTACCATGATAGTTACATAAAACATATTCCTTTGTTGTAGGGAAAAATTGGCTTTTCGCAAAAACTGTATAACCATAGAGCCTCCACCAGCTATATATGCGTATAATGATAGCCTTTACTTGTTTCATTGCTCTATTGTGTTATATTGCCAGCATATTCCATGTGCTGACCCGTTTTCGGGCTGCTACGTATCATGTTGCAGACTTTTTAGACGAAGAGTAAGGTGTGCTAGGTCATTGTCATGCACTCAGCTATGTGGTTGGAGTTGATGGACTCACTTTATCTTCCAAGCCTTCTGTTGTTATCTTATTTAGATGGCCTTAAGCATTTTTATTGTAATAAGATCTCTCTTGAGACTATCGATGTAATAAGTGTGTGATTGCTACTCTATTATAAATCCTTCGAGTACTGTGTGTGTTAGCATTACCGATCTAGGGATGACACTTATGCACAGAGATTTGACCATTTGTGGTCGGATCGCTACATCTTCCATGTGCCACCTTTCAACAACGGATATCATGCCCTGTTGGGGCGGGACGCATTCAGACGCTTTCAAGCTATACCCCATTGCGGGTACATGAAGCTCAAAATGCCTGAGACCAATGAAGTTATCACTATTACCAGTGATCCGGACATAGCACTCCACGCCGAAAACAAAACCGCATCCCTGGCCCTAGTGGCACTCTCCAAAGCACTTACGGCCGAGGAGCTCACCGCTCTGTGCTCCATAGTGGATAGAGATGATGTAATCCTCGATAAAAGGCCTAAGTCCACTTCTTTCAAGCCAGCAGACGAAATAGTCAAATTCTAAGTTCACACGACGGATCCTAACAAAACAACAGCCATTGGAGCATAGCTGGATCCGACTGTCGATGCCGCTCTAAGAGCATTCCTGTGCGAGAATTGGGACATTTTCTCCTGGCATCCTTTGGATATGCCAGGAATCCCACGCAGACTCGCCGAACAGAGCCTCAACATAATAAAGGGGTTCAAGCCAGTTAAGAAAACGTTGCGGCGATTTTCCAAACCCAAACGACAAGCAATGGGGGAGGAGCTAGCCAAACTACTTGAAGTTGGGTTCATTAGACGGGTAAAACACCCGGATTGGCTAGCAAACCTGGTCATGGTGCCAAAGAAGGACAAATCCTGGCGCCTTTGTGTCGATTTCAAAGACCTCAACAAGGCTGCCCTAAGGACCCCTTCCCACTGCCCCGCATTGACCAAATCATTGATGCAACCGCAGGACACGATTCACTGTGTTTCCTCGACGCATACTCCGGATACCATCAGATTAAGATGAAGGAATCCAATCAGGCTGCAATGGCATTCATCACTCCGTTCAGGCCTTTCTACTTCAACACTATGCCTTTCGGACTCAAAAACTCCGGCGCCACTTACCAACGCATGATTCAAACAAGCCTGGAAAAGCAAATTGGCAAGACGGTGGAGGCATATGTAGATGATGTAGTCATCAAAACTAAACATGTTGAATCATTGGTGGACGACTTACGCCTTACATTTGACAACCTCCAAACATATGACATATGGCTTAATTTGGAAAAAATGTGTTTTCAGCATTCCGGCCGGAAAGATGCTTGGGTTCATTGTTTCCAATAGAGGAATCGAAGCAAATCCGGCCAAAATCCGAGCCTTGTCACAGTTGGCAATACCAACAGACCTAAAGCAGGTCCAAAAACTAGCCGGGTGTGTGCAAGCCTTGAGCCGCTTTATCTCCAGATTAGGAGAGAAGGCGCTGCCACTATATTTCCTACTCCGACGTACCAACCACTTTGAGTGGACGGACGCGGCAACAACCGGATTGGAAGAAATAAAAACTTTGTTAGCGAACAACCCAATCCTTGCCGCACCTAATGTCAGCGAACCTATGCTGCTGTACATATCTGCAACTCACCAGGTGGTGAGTGATGTGCTCGTCGTTGAACGAGAGGAAGAGGGACACAAATTCCCACTCCAAAAACCAGTATACTATGTATCAGCGGTTCTCACACCATGCAAATCCCGATGCCCGCACTATCAAAAGATAGCATACACAGTTTTCATGGCATCTTGGAAGCTGCGGCACTACTTTCAAGAGTGCTCGATCATGGTCGCCTCTGAGGTACCACTTAATTACATCATAAACAATCGAGACGCCACCGGCCGCATTGCAGAATGGGCTATCGA
Source organism: Triticum urartu (assembly GCF_003073215.2). Lineage (NCBI taxonomy): Eukaryota > Viridiplantae > Streptophyta > Magnoliopsida > Poales > Poaceae > Triticum > Triticum urartu. The sequence continues at coordinate 327,631,870 of NC_053027.1, read as the reverse complement.
GCTCTTACCATTTGAAATAACATACAAGACACACTGAGCTATTAAATCGCAGGTGTTGGCCGACTTCGTCACCGAGTGGACAGAAGCCGAACTCCCTAAAGAGTACAGCACATACTCCAACTAGGTGATGTACTTCGATGGCTCTAAAATGTTAGCCGGATTGGGGGCTGGTGTCATCCTAACATCCCCTATAGGCGACACAGTCCGTTATGTATTACAAATCATGTATACAGACTCAAATAACACAGCCGAATATGAGGCACTACTACATGGTCTTTGGATGGCTATTTCCATGGGCATACAACGCCTCGAGGTGCGCGGGGATTTGAACCTCGCAATATCCCAAATAAATGGAGAATTCGATGCAAAAGATCCAAAGATGGTGTCTTACCGCAATGCCGCGCTCAAAATATCAGCTCAGTTCGAGGGGCTCGAGTTTCATCATGTGGCTCGAGAGAGTAATCAGGCAGCGGACATCCTTGCTCGAATGGGCGCTAAACGCGACCCCGTCCCGCCTAACACCTTTGTGGAAAGGCTCTTTAAGCCATCCGTGGTATGGCAGGACGGGAGCGGAAATGCCAGTCCTGCACGGATGACACCCCCGGATGCCAAACACGATTCAGATATCATCGGGGGCTCGGGCACAGAAACAATGCCCTCCGCCCATGTAATCATGGCGGTAACCGCTCCATGGACCGACCTTTCCTGGCCTACCTTAATGGGCGGGAGCTCCCTGACGACCAGAATGAGGCTCGTTGTATCGTTCGACGCTCAAAAGCCTACAAAGTTCATGAAGGAGAGCTCTACGAGAAGAGCACTACTAGAGTCCTTCAAAGATGTATCTCCGAAGAGGAGGGGCGGCAACTCTTGGCCGAAATACATGCTGGCCTCGGCGGCCGTCAGGCCATAGCTCGGGCCCTCGTAAGCAAGGCCTTCTGTACAGGTTTCTTCTGGCCCACGGCCCGAGCAGATGTACAAGCCCTTGTACAGTGCTGTGTTGGGTGCCAGCTCTTTGTCAATCAAAGCCATATGTCGCCCACAGCTCTAAGAACAATCCCCATTACCTGGCCTTTCGCGGTCTAGGGGTTAGACATGGTTGGACCCCTTAAAGGGGGAAGCCATAAGAAGAAATATCTACTGGTTATGGTGGATAAACTCACTAAGTGGATAGAGACCAAACCAGTAAAAACAGCTGAAGCCGGACCGGTGATAGATTTTATCACCAATGTTTTACACTGTTACGGTATCCCACATAGTATTATTACTGACAATGGCTCTAATTTCACAGCCGATGAGGTGAAACATTGGTGTGCTAATCTAGGTATCAAACTCGATTACGCCTCCGTATATCACCCTCAAACTAACGGTCAGGTTGAACGGGCCAATGGCTTGATAATGAGTGGCATCAAACCCAGACTAGTGCGATCCCTAAAGGAATCGGATAAACACTGGGTCGAGGAGCTCAACTCCGTACTCTGGGGGCTATGAACAACGCCCAACCGCACGACCGGATACACATCGTTCTTCATGGTGTATGGCGCAGAGGTTGTCTTGACATGCTACATTATTCATGACTCACCTCGAGTGCGCATGTATGAGGAGAGAGAGGCCAAGCTCGATCGACAGGACGACTTAGATGGCCTGGAGGAGGAGCGTGATGTCGCAAAATCCCGTTCCGCATACTATCAACAACAGGCTCGAAGATACCAAAGTAGACAAGTGCGGGCGAAGACATATAACGTCGGCGAACTCGTTCTACGCCTACCAGAGAAGAAAAAGGACAAGCTCAAGCCCAAATGGGAGGGTCCCTTCATTATAGATGAAGTTCTCAATGGGGGAGCCTATCACCTTCGCAATGCATTGGATAATTGCTTAGAGCCGAACACATGGAATGCTGCTCGGCTCCGAAGATTCTACGCCTAAGTCCGGACATACACCTTTGTGCGTCCCTTTCTTCTCCTTTTCAATTTTTTATTTTTTATTTTTTTACGATTTCTAGCGTGTGTTTGGTTAAGCCGCACTCCTATGGGGTATACATCCTTAAATGTACACACCCCACCATACCTGGGGGCTTCTCTCAATAGAAGCTTATTATTATTTTGAGCATAAAGCTCACCATACATATGTGTTGTTTGCTCATATATGTCATGTCTTCGCCATTATATGCACCTCTATGACTTAACTTTTTGCCAAGTTAGGTTTCCTGGCTCCTATGCTTATGCCCTACGTTCCCGCTTGTTCGGCTAGGGCATAAAGGGATGAAGGAAATATGCCCTAGAGGCAATAATAAAATTGTTATTTATATTTCATTATATCATGATAAATGTTTATTATTCATGCTAGAATTGTATTAACCGGAAACTTAGTACATGTGTGCATACATAGACAAACAGAGTGTCACTAGTATGCCTCTACTTGACTAGCTCGTTAATCATAGATGGTTAAGTTTCCTAGCCATAGACATGAGTTGTCATTTGATGAACGGGATCACATCATTAGAGAATGATGTGATTGACTTGACCCATCTGTTAGCTTAGCACTATGATCATTTAGTTTATTGTTATTGTTATCTCCATAATTTATACATGTTCCTATGACTATGAGATTATGCAACTCCCGATTACCGGAGGAACACTTAGTGTGCTATCAAACATCACAACGTAACTGGGTGACTATAAAGATGCTCTACAGGTGTCTCCGATGGTGTTTGTTGAGTTGGCAGAGATTGAGATTAGGATTTGTCACTCTGATTGTCGGAGAGGTATCTCTGGGCCCTCTCGGTAATACACGTCACTATAAGTCTTGCAAGGAATGTGACTAATGCATTAGTTGCGGGATGTTGCATTACGGAATGAGTAAAGAGACTTGCCGATAACGATATTGAACTAGGTATGATGATACCGATGATCGAATCTCGGGAAAGTAACATACTGATGCCAAAGGGAACAACCATATGTTGTTATGCGTTTTAACCGATAAAGATCTTCGTAGAATATGTAGGGACCAATATGAGCATCCAGGTTCCGCTATTGGTTATTGACAGGAGATGTGTCTCGGTCATGTCTACATAGTTCTCGAACCCGTAGGGTCTACACGCTTAACATTTGATGATGATATGTATTATGAGTCATGTGATTTGATGTACCGAAGATAGTTCGGAGTCCCAGATGTGATCACGAATATGACGAGGAGTCTCAAAATGGTTGAGACATAAAGATTGATATATTAGAAGGCTATGTTTGGATACCGGAAAGGTTTCAGATAGGTTCGGGCATTTTCCGGAGTACCGGGGGGTTACCGGAATCCCCCGGGGAGTTAATGGGCCTTAATGGGCCATGGTGGGAGAGAGGAGGAGGCGGCCAAGTGGGAGGCGCGCGCCCCAAAGCCCAATCCAAATTGCGAGGGGGGCCAGCCCCCTTTCCTTCTCTCCCTCTCCCTCTTCCTTCTTCTCCTACTCCAACTAGGGAAGGGGGGAAACTTACTCCTACTAGGAGTAAGAATCCCCCCTTGGGGAGCGCCATAGGAGGCCGGCCCTCCCCTCCTCCACTCCTTTATATACAGGGGAGGGGGGAACCCATAGACACACAAGTTGATCTCTTAGCCGTGTGCGGTGCCCCCCTCCAGAGATTTGCACCACGGTCATATTGTCGTAGTGCTTAGGTGAAGTCCTACGTCAGTAACTTCATCATCACCGTCAACACGCCGGCATGCTGAAGAAACTCTCCCTCGACCTCAGCTGGATCTAGAGTTCGAGAGACATCACCGAACTGAATGTGTGCAGATCGCGGAAGACGTTCGACTACATCAACCGTGTTACTTAACGCTTCTGCTTTCGGTCTACGAGGGTACATAGACACACTCTCCCCTCTCGTTGCTATGCGTCCCTAGATAGATCTTGCGTGATCGTAGGAAATTTTTTGAAATACTGTGTTCCCCAATAGTGGCATCTAAGCCAGGTCTATGCGTAGATGTTATATGCACGAGTAGAACACAAAGGATTTGTGGGCATGGGTATATACATATTGCTTGTCATCCCTAGTTGTTACTTGATTCGGCGGTATTGTTGGATGAACCGGCCCGGACCGACATTACATGACCGCGTTCATGAGACTGGTTCTACCGACGTGCTTTGCACACAGGTGGCTCGCACGAGTCAGTTTCTCCAACTTTAGTTGAATCAGATTCAATGAACATGGTTCTTTCTGAAGATCAAAAATCAATCACCATACTGTGTTGTGATTTTTGATGCATAGGTAAGAACGGCTCTTGCTAAGCCCATAGCAGCCACGTAAAACTTGCAACAACAAAGTAGAGGACGTCTAACTTGTTTTTGCAGGGCATCTTGTGATGTGTTATGGTCAAGACGTGATTATATAAATTGTTGTGTGAGATGATCATGTTTTGTAACACAATTATCAGCAACTGGCAGGAGCCATATGGTTGTCGCTTTATTGTATGAAATGCAATCGCCATGTAATTGCTTTACTTTATCACTAAGCAGTAGCGATAGTCGTAGAAGCAATAGTTGGCGAGACGACAATGATGCTATGATGGATATCAAGGTGTCAAGCCAGTGATGATGGTGATCATGACGGTGCTTTGGAGATGGAGATCAAAGGCACAAGATGATGATGGCCATATCATATCACTTATATTGATTGCATGTGATGTTTATCCTTTATGCATCTTATTTTGCTTAGTATGGCGATAGCATTATAAGATGATCTCTCACTAAATTTCAAGGTATAAGTGTTCTCCCTGAGTATGCACCATTGCTACAGTTTGTCGTGCTGAGACACCACGTGATGATCGGGTGTGAGAAGCTCTACATTCACATATAACGGGTGCAAGCCAGTTTTTCACAAACAGAATACTCGGGTTAAACTTGACGAGCCTAGCATATGTAGATATGGCCTCAGAACACTAAGACCGAAAGGTCGAGCGTGAATCATATAGTAGATATGATCAACATAGTGATGTTCACCATTGAAAACTACTCCATCTCACGTGATGTTCGGACATGGTTTAGTTGATATGGATCATGTGATCACTTAGATGATTAGAGGGATGTCTATCTAAGTGGGAGTTCTTAAGCAATATGATTAATTGAACTTTAATTTATCATGAACTTAGTACCTGATAGTATTTTTGCATGTCTATGTTGTTGTAGATAAATGGCCCGCGTTGTTGTTCCGCTGAATTTTAATGCGTTCCTAGAGAAAGCTAAGTTGAAAGATGATGGTAGCAACTACATGGAGTGGGTCCATAACTTGAGGATTATCCTCATTGCTGCACAGAAGAATTATGTCCTGGAAGCACCGCTAGGTGCCAAACCTGCTGCAGGAGCAATTCCAAATGTTATAAACACCTGGCAGAGCAAAGCTGATGACTACTCGATAGTTCAGTGTGCCATGCTTTATGGCTTAGAACTAGGACTTCAAGGACGTTTTGAACGTCATGGAGCATATGAGATGTTCCAGGAGTTGAAGTTAATATTTCAAGAAAATGCCTGGATTGAGACATATGAAGTCTCGAATAAGTTCTATAGCTCCAAAATGGAGGAGAATAGTTCTGTCGGTGAACACATACTCAGAATGTCTGGGTACCACAATCACTTGACTCGTCTCGGAGTTAATCTTCTGGTTGATAGTGTCATTGAAAGAGTTCTTTAATCACTACCACCAAGCTACAAAAGCTTCGTGATGAACTATAATATGCAAGGGATGGATAAGACAATTCCCGAGCTCTTCGCGATGGTAAAGGCAGCGGAGGTAGAAATAAAGAAGGAGCATAAAGTGTTGGTGGTCAACAAGACCACAAGTTTCAAGAGGAAGGGCAAAGGGAAGAAGGGGAACTTCAAGAAGAATGGCAAGCAAGTTGCTGCTCAGGTGAAGAAGCCCAAGTCAGGACCTAAGCCTAAGACTGAGTGCTTCTACTGCAAAGGGACTGGTCACTGGAAGCAGAACTGCCCCCAAGTAATTGGTGGATAAGAAGGATGGCAAAGTGAAAGGTATATTTGATATACATGTTATTGATGTGTACCTTACTAATGCTCGCAGTAGCGCCTGGGTATTTGATACTGGTTATGTTGCTAATATTTGCAACTCGAAACAGGGGCTATGGATTAAGCAAAGATTGGCTAAGGACGAGGTGATGATGCGCATGGGAAACGGTTCCAAAGTCGATGTGATCGCCGTCGGCACACTACCTCTACATCTACCTTCGGGATTAGTTTTAGACCTGAATAATTGTTATTTGGTGCCAGTGTTAAGCATGAACATTATATCTGTATCTTGTTTGATGCGAGACGGTTATTCATTTAAATCGGAGAATAATGGTTGTTCTATTTATATGAGTAATATCTTTTATGGTCATGCACCCTTGATGAGTGGTCTATTTTTAGTAAATCTTGATAGTAGTGATACAGATATTCATAGTATTGAAGACAAAAGATATAATTAATAATGATAGTGCAATTTATTTGTGGCACTGCCGTTTAGGTCGTATTGGTGTAAAGCGCATGAAGAAACTCCATGCTCATGGGCTTTTGGAATCACTTGATTATGAATCACTTGATGCTTGCGAACCATGCCTCATGGGTAAGATGACTAAGACTCCGTTCTCCGGAACAATGGAACGAGCAACAGACTTATTGGAAATAATACATACAGATGTATGCGGTCCGATGAGTGTTGATGCTCATGGTGGGTATCATTATTTTCTGACCTTCACAGATGATTTGAGCAGATATGGGTATATCTACTTGATGAAACATAGGTCTGAAACATTTGAAAAGTTCAAAGAATTTAAGAGTGAAGTGGAAAATCATTGTAACAAGAAAATAAAGTTTCTATGATCTGATCAAGGAGGTGAATATTTGAGTTATGAGTTTGATCTTCATTTGAAACAATGTAGAATAGTTTCGCAACTCACGCCACCTGGAACACCACAGTGTAATGGTGTGTCCGAACGTTGTAACCGCACTTTATTAGATGTGGTGCGATCTATGATGTCTCTTACTGATTTACTGCTATCGTTTTGGGGTTATGCTTTAGATACGGCTGCATTCACGTTGAATAGGGCACCATCGAAATCCGTTGAGACGACACCATATGAACTGTGGTTTGGAAAGAAACCCAAGTTGTCATTTCTTAAAGTTTGGGGCTGCGATGCTTATGGGAAAAAGCTTCAACCTGATAAGCTCGAACCCAAATCAGAGAAATTTGTCTTCATAGGATACCCAAATGAGACTGTTGGGTACACCTTCTAGCACAGATCCGACGGCAAGATATTCGTTGCTAAGAATGGATCCTTTCTAGAGAAGGAGTTTCTTTCGAAAGAAGTGAGTGGGAGGAAAGTAGAACTTGATGAGGTAATTGTACCTACTCCCTTATTGGAAAGTAGTTCATCACAGAAATCAGTTCCAGTGATTCCTACACCAATTAGTGAGGAAGCTAATGATGATGATCATTAAACTTCTGATCAAGTTACTACCGAACCTCGTAGGTCAACCAGAGTAAGATCCGCACCAGAGTGGTATGGTAATCCTATTCTGGAGGTCATGTTACTTGACCATGATGAACCTACGAACTATGAGGAAGCGATGATGACCCCAGATTCCGCAAAATGGCTAGAGGCCATGAAATCTGAGATGGGATCCATGTATGAGAACAAAGTGTGGACTTTGGTTGACTTGCCCGATGATCGGAAGGCCATAGAGAATAAGTGGATCTTCAAGAAGAAGACTGACGCTGAAGGTAATATTACTGTCTACAAAGCATGACTTGTTGCAAAAAGTTTTTGACAAGTTCAAGGAGTTGACTACGATGAGACCTTCTCACCCGTAGCGATGCTTAAGTTCGTCCGAATCATGTTAGCAATTACCGCATTTTATGATTATGAAATTTTGCAAATGGATGTCAAAACTGCATTCGTTAATGGATATCTTAATGAAGAGTTGTATATTATGCAACCAGAAGGTTTTGTCGATCCAAAAGGTGCTAACAAAGTGTGCAAGATCCAGCGATCCATTTATGGACTGGTGCAAGCCTCTCGGAGTTGAAATATACGCTTTGATAGTGTGATCAAAGCATATGGTTTATACAGACTTTTGGAGAAGCCTGTATTTACAAGAAAGTGAGTGGGAGCTCTGTAGCATTTCTGATATTATATGTAGATGACATATTGTTGATCGAAAATGACACTGAATTTCTGAATAGCATAAAAGGATACTTGAATAAGAATTTTTCAATGAAAGACCTCGGTGAAGCTGTGAAAGGATCGATATGGTTGACTAGAGGGGAGGGGGTGAATAGGCAACTAACAGTTTTTAACTTTTCTTTACCAAATTAAAGTTTGCATCAAAGTAGGTTGTCTAGATGTGCAACTAGGTGAGCAACCTATATGATGCAACAACAACAAACAAACAAGCAAGCAAGAGAAGTAACACTAAAGAGCTTGCACAAGTAAAGGTAAGAGATAACCAAGAGTGGATCCGGTGAAGATGAGGATGTGTTACCGAAGTTCCTTCCTTTTGAGGGGAAGTACTTCTCCGTTAGAGCGGTGTGGAGGCACAATGCTCCCCAAGAACCACTAGGGCCACAGTATTCTCCTCACGCCCCCACACAATGCGAGATGCCGTGATTCCACTATTGGTGCCCTTGAAGGCGGCGACCGGACCTTTACAAACACGGTTGGGGCAATCTCCACAACTTAATTGGAGGCTCCTAACAATACCACGAAGCTTCACCACAATGGACTATGGCTCTGTGGTGACCTCAACCATCTAGGGTGCTCTAACACCCAAGAGTAACAAGATCCGCTAGGGATAGGTGGGGGAATCAAAAATCTCTTGGTGGAAGTGTAGATCAGGGCCTTCTCAACCACTCCCGAGCAAATTATCAAGTTTGCCTGGCTAGAGAGATAGATCGGGCGAAAAATGGAGCTTGTAGCATTAATGGAGCTTGAGGGGGAAGAGATAGGTCAACGGGGAAGAAGGGGACCCCCTTTTATAGTGGGGGCAACAATCCAACAGTTTCCCCACTAAACAGCTCCGCAGAGGGCGGTACTACCGCAGGAGACAGCGGTACTACTGCTGGGTTAAGCGATACTACCGCTCTCTTCAGCGGTACTGTCGCGCAGAACGAAGGGTAAAGAGAAAGAGGGAACCGGGCGGTACTACCGCAGAGGAAGGGCGGTACTGCCGCTAAGAGCGGTACTGCCGCACTACTGCCACAGCGAGGTACTGCACAATCCGACACAGAAAAAGACCCCTCGAATCGACGCGGTAGGGACCTGGTAAGCCAGCGGTAGTACTGTGGCGGAGTCACCGCCGGTACTACCGCTTCGGAGCGGTACTGCCGCTTGTGAACCCTCAGCGGTACTACCGCTGGGACCCTGACAAAACCCACAAGAGGAGAGAAGATCTCTCTATAGAAGCGGAAGGGCTCGGAGGGTGAGAAGGGGATATGAACGTGTTGATTCCACCCAAGCAATACCAAAGCGGACCCCCTCTTGATAGTACGGTGCCCTCTACGCAACTAGTCCACCGAAAAAGAAACGAAAGAGCTACACCGTCTTGAATGACACTTCGAGGGGAAGAAATCGTCTCGTGCCAAGGATGAATGTCTGAAATGCTCAAAGCACACGATTAGTCCGCAAACACGTTGTCATCAATCACCAAAACCACATCGAGAGAGATATGCCTCAACAATCTCCCCTTTTTTGGTGGATTGATGACAACTAGGGATTTGCACAAGGAAAAGATATAAAAGAAGGATACTTAGAACTACAAAATATAGACGGGCTCCCCCTGAATGTGTGCACCTAGTTAGTGGAGCCTTTGGAATGCAAGACACACACATTCGGATCAACACTCCCCCTATATTTTATAGTCCAACAATTCTAAGCACATGATATATGAGAGTAGAGTATAGAACAGGATAAGCATGCAACTCATAAGACACTACAGTACTAAATAGACATAAGTAATAAGGTAGCGATAGGGAGCATATGTCTCACACCATATGTCTAGAACTTAGGTATCACTGGCACCAAAACAAACCAAGCAAAAACAACGAGAAAACACAAGACACAAAGTCACACTCGCAACACAACAACAACACAAATCCCTAAACTCTCTCTCCCTTTGGCATCGAGACACCAAAAGGGCAAAGAGCGTTGCTACGGCTCCAGGTGATGGCAAGGTGAGGATCTCGAACATCACATCTCAGCGTGATCATTTGCACCTTCGTCGTTGGTCAGAAACTGCTCGGCGTCTGAATCGGTCCAAGGGCAATGCTGGTGAATCCATTCCTCCTCTTCAGTGATCTGTCCCTCAGAACCGCTAGCAACGGTCGCACCCAGGTGACGCATGAGCTCCTTGTGGCACACCCTGGCCTGCTTCTCATCCACATGAGTCATGTACTGACCATGAGACTCCATGCAGAAAAGCTTCTTCATCTTGCGTTTAAGCATCTTTGCCCAAGAAGGTTCTGCACCAGAGGGTCCAAAGTCTTCCTCATGATCATTAGTTGCAGCCCCACCCTTAGTCTCCATGGCAGCAGCGGCAGTAGATGGACCCCTAGGTTTAGGTGCTGGGGTGCCTCAATTGTCCTTCCTCAGACGCTTGATCTCATGAGAAACCAAGTCTCTAGTTTCCAACATCACTCTGGGATAGACACGTGCCCAGGACTTCTCAATGAGCCTCATGATGAATGGACCATATATCGGGCACTTGCGCTCAGAAACGGCAGAGAGAAGTTCAGACCACATAACATGAGAAATGTCCAGGCTCTCTCCAGTGTTTGCTTCCTTCTCATGCTGGCAGAAAAGAAGCATGTCCATGAGATAGGAGTGGACCATATCCAGATTCCTGATGTGAGGGAAGAGAGTCTCACGGAAGACACATTGAAGAATGTCTAGATACGTATACAACTCATAGGTTTCCTTCTTAGTCACTGGGTGAACCTTCACAGTACAGTAGGGCCAAAGGGCTTGCTTGTGAGTGGATGTAGCATTGCGGTGAGGGCGGAAGCCTACTGGAGTCTCAAGCCCGTGATCTTCCACGTCAAGTAACTCCATGAAGGCCTTCCACTTGACGAAAAGCAACTTCCCATTGGTCATCCAAGACAGAGTCCTGTCGGCATCGGTTCCAAGATGAACGGTGGAAAAGAATTGAGCCACCAAATCTTCATTAAAATCCTTGTTGAACTGCATGATCCTGAGAATGTTCAGCTGAGAACACATCTGAAAGGCTTCGCCAAAGTACTCAGGGTCCTTCTCAATGGCATCTGTGTCGATGGAGCGAACATCAACATCTAGATTCTTCTTGGCCTTGATCACATCAAAATAGATGGCAAACTGAAAGTGCTTCCAGAATGGGCGGTTGACCAAAGTGGGATCTTGGTCTACCTCATAGGGGTTGCGGCGACGCTTTTCCCAAAACTCCTTGGCAGTCATCTCAGTCACAGTCTTTCCCTTTGGCTTGTTAGCGGATCTCTTCGACTGCTGAGGTGGTGGTGGAGCACTTGCGGATGCGCCTACTAGTGGCGGTTGAGTAATAGAGGAACCACCTGCTAGCTCAGAGGTGCGGTAGCGCTTTGACGTTGCACGCCCGGGGTTGACACGGCGGACCTACTGCTCAGGATGATCATCACCTTGAACCAAACACACGACCAGAAGAAACACACAAAAGAAAAGAGTATAAGCCACGAAACAAAACAACAAGGATCAAAGCGTGGTAGGAAAAAGAAGGAACTGGGCATAGAACGATAGTACTACGACCAACCAGCGGCAGTACCGCCCTAGCGGTAGTACCATGAAACAGGACCGGTAGTACTGCTGGAGCGGTAGTACTGCTCGAGGCGAGCGGTAGTACCGCGCCAGATGGAGAGCGGCGGTTCTTCACTACCGTGGTCAGATCCGGCACAACCGGAGATGCCAAATTCAAAAATAAGCCTACCAAACTTCAATCCACAGAGCCTAGAAGCCATCTCCATCCTACTCAAGCCTTGCCTTAGCCAAAAGACAAGAAGAACAATGCCTATTGCCCCTAAAAACTAGATGCAAGATCTAGGAAAAGAGAGAATGAGAACAGGGGCAATATCGGCATCCATGGCAAGAGGACGAGGTGGGGATCGACTCCACCGGAGGAAATGGAGAGGGACGGCACGAAAACGACGGTCGACCGGGCCCCTCCTGCGGCGAGAGGTTGCAGGAGCAACGAAGAAGACGAGTGGGGGCGAATGGGTATGGGGAAGAAGTAACTCCCCCTGCCCCGACTTAACCCCACTCCCCAGTCGCCCGCCCCGCAGCGGTAGTACCGCTGGGTGGGCGGTAGTACTGCTTGACGCTAGTCATCGGTAGTACCACTCACGCAGCGGTAGTACCGCTCTGCCGCAAAAGGATCCGACCAAACCAGATAGAACACATGAGCGGAAACTGAGACAAAACGAAAAGACACACACAAAGCCGACAAGAAGAAAGAAGACACACACCTCTCCAAGAGAGGACGGTGGCCGAGGCCACCTATGTTTGAGTTTAGAGGTATGGCGCCGCGAAGATTTTGACCTTGGGCCCATGACCAACACTCATCTTTGAAGCACAAGTGCCATAAAGAAATGGATAATGTGAAAGAGCTTGGTTAGTTTATGAATTATGAGGGGAGGGAAAGTTCATTGAGAGAACAACACTCCCCCTATGTCCATGCCTACACCTAAACTAGACAACACGTTGAGTGAGGTGGGGTGTGCAGGGGTTCAAGTCACATTACTCGAATCAATGATATTTAGCTCATGCCTTAACTCGTGAAATCTTGCTTCATCCAACGACTTCGTGAAAATATCTGCAAGGTTATCATGAGTGTTGACATAGTTGAGCTCGATCTCCCCTCGCCTAATGTGATCCCGGATGAAGTGATACCAAATCTCAATATGCTTCATCTTGAAGTGTTACACCGGGTTGAGAGAAATCTTGATGGCACTTTCATTGTCACACCAAAGAGGCACTTTGTCACAAATGACACTGTAATCCTTTAAAGTTTGCCTCATCCACAAGAGTTGTGCACAACAACTACCGGCCGCTACATACTCCGCTTCGGTGGAAGAGAGAGACACACAACTTTGCTTTTTGGAAGACCAACTTACCAAAGAGCAACCAAGGAATTGGCACCCTCCGGAAGTGGACTTCCTATCCACTTTGTCTCCCGCCCAATCGGAATCCGAATACCCTACAAGCTTGAAGTTTGCTCCTCTTGGGTACCGTAAGCCAAAGTTTGGGGTATGAGCCAAATATCGAAAGATTCGTTTGACCGCCACATAGTGACTTTCCTTAGGTGCGGCTTGAAACCGTGCACAAATTCCCACACTCAACATGATATCCGGTCTAGATGCACAAAGGTAAAGCAAGGAGCCAATCATGGAGCGATATACCTTTTGATCCACCGCTTTACCATTGGGATCTATGTCAAGTTGGCACTTGGTGGGCATAGGAGTGGGCGCCAGCTTGACATCACTTAGCTTGAATCTCTTAACCATGTCTTGAGTCTATTTGGCTTTATTGATGAAGGTTCCTTCTCTCCTTTGCTTCACTTCGAACCCGAGAAGGAACTTCAACTCTCCCATGGAAGACATCTCGAACTTTGAGGTCATGAGAGCGGCAAATTCCTCATTGAAAGCTTTTTTAGGGGAACCAAACATAATATCATCAACATATAATTGGCACACAAAGAACTCCCCTTTGACCTTCTTAGTAAAAAGAGTGGGGTCGATTAGCCCAACTTCAAAACCACGGTCTTGTAACAACTCGGTAAGGTGGTCATACCACGCACGTGGGGCTTCTTTAAGGCCATAGAGTGCCTTATCGAGTTGATACACATGATCGGGAAAGTAGGGATCCTCGAACCCGGGGGGTTGCTTGACATAAACCAATTCATTAGTAGGACCGTTAAGAAAAGCACTCTTCACATCCATTTGTTGTAACTTAAAGCTATGATGAGAAGCATATGCAATCAACATGCGAATGGATTCAAGACGAGCAATGGGAGCAAAGGTTTCACCGTAGTCGATACCCTCGACTTGGGAGTAGCGTTGTGCTACCAAACGAGCCTTGTTGCGAATGATAATCCCATGGGCATCTTTCTTGTTCTTAAATATCCACTTGGTTCCAATGACATTGTGGTTCCCCGTCGGTCTTGGTACCAATCTCCACACTTTGTTGCGCTCGAAGTTGTTGAGTTCTTCATGCATGGCATTGAGCCAATCCGGATCTTCGAGCGCCTCATAGACCTTGTGGGGTTTGACACAAGAGACAAACGCATGATGTTCACAATAGTTTGCTAATTGCCTACAAGTGCTTACCCCCTTTCTTAAGCTTCCAAGCACATTCGTCATGAGATGATCCTTGGTGGAGAGCTTGGAAGCAACCTTGGCGGCACGACGCTCCAATTCCTCCTCGGGGGTGAGACGAGGAGTGGTCACTTAATCATCTTGAGCATCGTCTTGAGCTTGTTCTTGTTCTTGAACTTACTCGGAGGAGAGAACTTGACCTTGGGCATCACTTGGTGTGTCAACACCGTCTTGAGCATGATCTTGCCCTTGGTCTTGTTCTTGTGGATGAGGGCCTTCACGTTGTTCTTTGGAAGCATGTGGGCCTTGGGTTGGTGATGGCTCCACTTGAGTGGAGCATTGTCCTTCTCCTTCGACCACAAGGGGTTCCTCAATGGGTAGGATAAAACAAACACCCATTCTTCTTATGGATTGAGGAGGAATTTCATCACCTACATCACAAGTTCCACTTTGCTCCACTTGGGAGCCGTTATTCTCATCAAACTCCATGTTACACGTCTCCTTAATAAGTCCTGTGGATTTATTGAGGACACGGTAAGCATGAGAGTTTGTAGCATAACCAACAAATATGCCCTCATAAGCTCTAGCCTCAAATTTAGACAACCGAACACCTTTCTTGAGAATGAAACACTTACACCCGAACACCCGAAAGTACTTAAGGTTGGGCTTGTTACCAGTGAGTATCTCATATGGAGTCTTGTTCAAGCCCTTGCGGAGGTAGAGCCGATTGTATGCATGACACGCGGTGTTGATGGCTTCGGCCCAAAAGTTGTATGGAGACTTGAACTCCGCCATCATGGTCCTTATCGCATCCATCAACGTCTAGTTCTTCCTCTCCGCAACACCGTTTTGTTGAGGGGTGTAGGGTGCGGAATATTGATGCTTGATCCCCTCATCACTAAGAAACTCATCCAAGGTGTAGTTCTTGAACTCGGTGCCGTTGTCACTTCTTATTGTCAAGATCTTTGCATTGTGTTGACGTTGTGCTTCATTTGCAAAGTCAATGACGGTTTGTTGGGTCTCGCTCTTCCTCTTGAAGAAATACACCCAAGTGTATCTTGAGTAGTATCCACAATCACCAAGCATTACTTCCTACCCCCAAGACTATCAAAGGATGGAGGCACAAAGAGATCCAAGTGAAGGAGCTCCAAAGGCCTCTTTGAGTAAATGATAGTCGTGGGAGGGTGAGCCTTCTCGTGTAGCTTTCCTTCGATACAAGCACTACAAGCACGACCTTTAGCAAAACTAACATTTGTTAGTCCACAAACATGGTCCCCCTTGAGAAGACTGTAACGCCCTCGATGCGGCTATATCTCCCACGTGTCGAAGCACGACTTAGAGGCATAACTGCATTGAAAGCAATGTCGCAAGCGAGGTAATCTTCACACAACCCATGTAATACATAAGGGAAAGAGATACATAGTTGTCTTACAATCGCCACTTCACACAAAACATGAATAAAGCATTACATCATCCAAATACAATCAAGGTCCGACTACGGAACCAAAATAAAAGAAGAACCCCAAATGCAACAAAGGTCCCCGATCGACCCCAACTGGGATCCACTACTGATCAACTGGAAACGGAAACAACATAGCGAACACGATCTTCATCGAGCTCCTCCTTGAGCTTGGTTGCGTCATCTGCATGGTTCAACGGCACCTGCAAGCTGGTTTGGAAGTATCTGTGAGCCACGGGGACTCAGCAATCTCGCACCCTCGCGATCAAGACTATTTAAGCTTATGGGTAAGGTAAAAAGGGTGAGGTGGAGCTACAGCAAGCGACTAGCATATATGGTGGCTAACATACGCAAGTGAGAGCGAGAAGAGAAGGCAAAGCACGGTCGAGAAACTATGATCAAGAAGTGATCCTAGAACAACCTACGTCAAGCATAACTCCAACACCGTGTTCACTTCCCGGACTCCGTCGGAAAGAGACCATCACGGTTACACATGCGCTTGATGCATTTTAATTAAGGTCAAACTTCAGGTTTTCTACAAACCGGACGTTAACAAATTCCCATCTGCCCATAACCGCGGGCACGGCTTTCGAAAGTTCAAATCCCTGCAGGGGTGTCCCAACTTAGCCCATGACAAGCTCTCACGGTCAACGAAGGAATAGACCTCCTCCCGAGACATTCCGATCAGACTCGGTATCCCGGTTCTACAAGACATCCTCGACAATGGTAAAACAAGTCCAGCAAAGCCGCCCGATGCGCCGACATCCTGATGGGAGCTGCACATATCTCGTTCTCAGGGCAACACCGGATGAGACATCCTATGAGTAAAACCATCCCTCAAGTTTCCCCGAGGTGGCCCCGCAGTCTACTCAGTTCGGACCAACACTTAGACAAGCACTGGCCCGGGGGGGTTAAAATAAGATGACCCTTGGGCTGGCCTAACCCAAGGGAAAAAGAGGCTAGGTGGCGAATGTTAAAACCAAGGTTGGGCCTTGCTGGAGGAGTTTTATTCAAAGCGAACTGTCAAGGGGTTCCCATTATGACCCAACCGCGTGAGGAACGCAAAATCTGGGAACATAACACCGATATGACAGAAACTAGGGCGGCAAGAGTGGAACAAAACACCAGCATAAGGCCGAGCCTTCCACCCTTTACCAAGTATATAGATGCATTAATTAAATAAGATATATTGTGATATCCCAACAAGTAAACATGTTCCAACAAGGAACAACATCTCCATGTTCCAACAAGGAATAGACTTCAATCTTCACCTGCAACTAACAACGCTATAAGAGGGGCTGAGCAAAGCGGTAACATAGCCAAACAACGGTTTGCTAGGACAAGGTGGGTTAGAGGCTTGGTTTAACAATATGGGAGGCATGATAAGCAAGTGGTAGGTATCGTAGCATAGGCATAGCAAAAGAGCGAGCAACTAGCAAGCAAAGATAGAAGTGATTTCGATGGTATGGTCATCTTGCCTGAAATCCCGCAAGGAAGAAGAACGAGTCCATGAAGAAGACAAACGAACGTAGACGAACGGGTCCTCATAAACGCGACGTTACCGGAATCAACCCGAAGAAGCACACACCGGAAAGAAGCAGACAACATAGTAAACAAACCACACCTGAACATGGTATGATGCACAATCAAGTATGATGCATGTCCGGTTTAATGAAGCATGGCATGGCAAAGTGCACAAGCAAACCTACAAATTAAGTGGAGCTCAATATGCAACGAGTTGCATATTGACGGACACCACAATAATTATTTAGTTCGCTCTTGTTTATGTACCCAACAATATTAAATGTTGGTTAGCATGGCATGGGTGAAGCATAAAAGAAACTATCTAACTAAGCAATTTAAATGGGGCCGGATATAACAAACAACAAATCCGGTAAATCCCCATATGCATTAGTAATTAAATGCAAACAACAATTTAAACATTTTAATTGTTGTTATGATGATGTGGATGACATGGACAAGTTTATGCAATTTTTTATTAAAGTTGACAAGAGAATTATGAAGCATTTGTCACCGTGGTGGAAAGAAAAGGGGTGCCACAGCGACGATAACGAAACGGTGCCACGGCAACGTTCCGGTTCCGGTAACTCGATTGAGATACCGATGCAAAGGAGAAGTGTGCGGATGCGTGCAAAAGATGGTGGGGCGCTCCCGGATTCCGGGTGTCCCACGACTCGATGGCATGGAAGCGAGAGACACTACGGACACGGAGCAACACACGGGCATCTCATACATCACACAAACATTCGTCCACGGGCGGTCGTCTCAGGGTTATACCTTCGAAGCGTGTGTTTCAAAGCGTATCGGTTCGGTGCAAGTAGAGGAAGTAGACGTTCTCGTCACGTTCGTAGTGGTAGTAGTTGTACTCATGCCGTAGTGGAAGTAGTGGTTCACGTCGATGGTAGTGGTACATAGCAATCGTGGACGAATTTGAGGGTCATCGGTACATGTTCACGGTTCTTAGTCTCACAAGTTTCGGTAGATGTTCAGGGGGATGGCGAGAAACTTGACGTCCATAGAGTCTTCGAGGGACGACGGTAGTGGTACTTGGCAAAATGCACGTCGACGGCAGTTGTTCTCGTATCGTCGTGGTACTTGGCGATTGCGGAGACAGCGGAAGGCGAACTTGGCGGTCCATGTAGTCAAACTTGGTGCATCCAAATGGTACTTGGCAAATCCCTGTAGTCGAACTTGGTGGCCTTGACGTCCAACACAAAATAGCAAAAGGGGCCTCGGTATGCCAACAGCAAGGAGGTGATGGTAGTAGCTGCGAGCTTCTATGCGGTGGAAGGAGAGGGCAGCCTCCTGCTCGTGCTGGTTGCTGTCAGGGGCGACTCCAGCCAAGGCCAGATGCAAAGGAGGGAGGCGGCCATGGCGCGGCCGTGGCCTGGTTCTGCGGATGCGAGGCGACGAGGTGGAGCAGGGCCAGGGCGCGTTGAGAGGGTTCAGCAGCTGCTGCTGCTACCGGCGGCAGAGGTCGAGGTGCGGTCGCGCATGGGGAAGAAGGGACGCCATGGATAGGGCCTGCAGAGGGGAGGAGGCACGACGGAGGGGGAAAACTTGGGGCGCCGGCGAGATGGAGATGGCCCGGCTGCGGGGTGGACCTTCGGCGGCTCTATGGATCGAGGAGGAAGGACACTGAGGAGATCGGGCGTCGGGTCAACCTCCGATGGCGGCGGAGAAAGGGCTCACCGGAGCAGGGGGGCCGCCGGCGCCATGGGGCTCAGGGTCATGGGGAAGATAGGGGAGTGAGGTTGGGCGCTGATCTCTAATCTCTGCGAGTGGCGGCGGCAGCGGGAGGATGCGAGGGAGCGATGGAAGAGGGAGAGAGCGATGCGGGAGTAGGCAGCGGCAGGGGAGAGATGGGATCGAGCGTTGGGTGTTCTGGCGGCGCGATGGAACGAGGAGTAGGGTGAGAGATCGAGTGGTAGGCTAGGGTTAGCTGCAAGTGGGCTGGCGCGGGAAGCCTTGGGCCGGCCGGACTGAGGCTACAGCTGGGCTCCCTCTCCTTTCCAAAATCTTCCCTATCTTAAATTTATTGTTTATATAATTAAACAACCAACAAAAGGGGAAAACCCAGGGGTTTTTGGTTAGGAATATGAGATATATAAAAATATATCTAGAACCCTGGATTTATGTAGGGTTTGAATAAATTGCTCTGGCATTTTTAGAAGGTAGAAAAATAATTAGAGCTTGAATTATTCTCAAACTTCAATCATTTTTGAACCTGACCAAAACAACTTCGAATGGGATGAAATCTGACAGAGAGGGTGTAGGAAAAAGGCAAGATTTATACGGAAAAGATGAACATTAATGGAGGAGGAATAAGGTCGCTTGCAAAGACATGAAAAATGAAGGAAGTGGGAGGGATGATGCATGGGTATGGCTTGAGAGAGATGACAAGGAAAATATATGAAGTTAAGTCGGATAGAAGAAGAGTTGAAGAGTAATGCAATTGTGTGATGGGTGATTCCAAGTTAATGGGATATTTAATATAGCTCCCTAATATTGGGAGGATATGTTATAAAGAGAAGTCACTCTTCCCTCGATTTAAATGGATCGTAGATCCACACAATTTATTTAGTTGAGATGCAAAAGATTTATGAGATGATGGCATGATGCAATGCAAAAATAAAAGGGTAAGCACAAATGAAACAAAAGGCGAAACCCGGAATATATGGAAGTCTTCTCGAGCATCGGTCTCGGGGCGTTACACCACTCCACCACTACGAGAGGATCTCGTCCCGAGATCTAGAATGGCACCGGAGGGAAAAACGGAAGAGAAAGAGAAGAGGTAAAACTAAGTTGCTTCTTTGACAAACGAGTGAAACCAAAGAACCTTGAAAAGGTTGCACAAAATGAAAGAAAGAAAGCAACAGAGAAGAACAAAGTTGAAAGCACTCCGTTGAGAAAGAGGGATAAGAAAGAACCGATTCGGGTAGCACTTCGGTTGAAAAGAAATGAAGACTTGATAAAATGAAAGAGCTTGAGCAAAAAGGGACACAACACTCCGGTTAGAAGGATAAGCATGACAAGGGCAAGGTCCTAACAAGAACAAAAGAAGGGTTGAAGATAGCAACATCACAATGCCTTCGGAACAAAAGTAAGAATGGAATGGAGTGAACGAAGGGAAACACACTCTTGGGAGAACACGCTTACAGCAAAAGCTAGAACGGAGTTGTTGGAAAACCAACAACGAAAAGAATAAGCTTGATATGGACTTATAGGAGACATCTTAAAATTAAGAGATGAAAACCTGCCACTCACGAGAAAAAGAATTGGATTGATATGAATAAGGAGGCAAGAAAGTTATTTCACCAGAAGGAAAAAATGAAGAACTTGGGTCATTTATAGGCACCATAAATAGCAACAATCCTTAGGGAAGGCTTTAGGTGGAATATAACCCAAGATAACTCAAACTAGTGGATTGATGGATTTAAAATACCTCATTCTTAGTAACATGTGAATCATGAAACATGAACTCAAATTATCAAGAATGACATAATACCACCTCCAATGACATAGTTGAAAGAATTGCACTCCGGATGCAAGATGAAGAAACTTAAGCTCCTTAGAAAAGAATCTTGATGAACGTTTCGAGAAGGAAATAAGTCCTTGATGAACCATCATGTATAGCCTCCAAGAAGAAACTCCGGTAACAAAATAATAAAAAGAAAGAGAAATTGAAAACACAAGGTGAATCCTTGCAATGATTTAGATGAATCTCCATTGTAATATAATTGAAAGAGGTTGGAACGTCGGGAAGAAAAGATAAGATGAACAATAGAGATCAAGAACCTTGATGAACCTCCGGAATAGGGAAATAATCATTTGGATGAAACAAGAATAAGAATTACATTATGCTTAACCTTCGCCAATTAAATTGATGACAATCAACGGATTTGGCACACTACTTATTCTCGTAGAAAGGATTAAGATAGATATAGCGCCAACTTGAGAAGGTCTTCAACGAACCACCGGTAGGGTTGAAACAACGAATGAATTGATATGATAAACGAAGGAAGAGAAATCTTGAATGAACCACCGTAAGAATTAAAATGAACGAAGAAAAGATAAAGGAACACCGGGAAGAATTTAGCAAATGAACGAAGATGCTTGAGAGAATTTATATACATGAGAACGAAGAGATCACGAGCTAATAAAAGAATACTTGAATGATGCACCGGTATGATTTGGAGAACAAGAGTTGAAAGCTGGAATGAATAATATTTGAAAAGATGTCCTTCGGAGGAAATAAATGGAAAACAACTCATGAAATGCTCTGGGTGGGTGAAAAGAATTCTGACAATCAAAACAATTATGAGAGGATGGCAACAAACTAGAATCATGAGTCTTGAAGAGAATGGAGCAAGATTAAAGAGAAACTCTTCTTCGGTGTTCCAAAATCTGAGAATGACGATGAGAAACATCACCAAGAATTATTTAGACACTCCGGAAGAATCAAAATGAAGACGTTGAGCCAACGATGAAAAGAATTGTGAAATATCTAGGAGATGGCATTTGACTGATGATAATTCATTCTTACGTCAAACTTCGAAAAGAATTTTACGGATATCTCCGAGAGAATTAGAAGAGTCAGGTAAGATCCTAGGAAAAGACCTGTGGGTTAGGGCCCACTCAAAAGAAACACCGTAGAACGATTTCAAGAGAGATATTGCACCGGTTGAATTAAAAGACTTGAATAACATAACAGCCTCGAGATATCTTGAGCACTCCGGAACAATTGAATAGCAAACGGGGAATGATTATGAGGTGCACCGGCATGAGAAGGCATCTGAAATAAGGAAAAGAATATGACACACCGAAAGCTTGAATTGGATCCACCGGAAAAGGAAAGAATGGAGAATGATGAACTTGAGGCTCCGTTAGTATCTTCATGTGAATCACCGGATAAGAACATTGACTGAAAGGAATGGAGAGACTTCATAACCAATAAGATGGATACTTGATTGAGATCTTAATCCTTGGAGAAAAACAAAGGGAGGGAGGGTGGGAAAAACAAAGGCAACTTGGAGAAGGATGAAACAAACACCGTTGAGAAAGCTGAGATTGAATCTTGCGAATGTTGAATTGATCAGATCCACTTGAAGAGAAGCACACCGGTTGAACAAGATTGGCATAACAATCTCGATTATCAAGGAGGATTAGTATTCACATCGGAATATGAGAACACCACTTGGAAAAGGTATGGAATCAACATTTGACTTCGAAGCAACTCGAATACCACAACTCAAAAGCAAAACAAAGGATTGGCTTGCAAAATAAGCTAGAACAAACATATAATAGAGATTTCGTCTGAAGTTTTCGTGGTGGGGCCTACACGGGCTCGATCGTACAGCACCATCATGTACAAGGCAGTGCACATGACATACGAAGCGTCCCCGAGTCGGCATAGCCAAGGACTCTTTGAGACACAACGAGACCACTGTAAAATCGACCGTGAATAGGCGGACCACTAGACGTCGAACCCCAATTTAAAATCATACATCTATCGGAAAGATATCCTACGAGCTACTTGAATTCCCACCTATGAAACTCCCGAACCTTTCCGGTTATGCAATCAGGTGTTGGGGATACAGGGGAAGCATAATATCTCACCCAAAACTAGCAAATCCTACATCCAGCTGTATCCATCCTTCAACACATAACCAAGAAACCTTCGGAAATCATCTACCTCAACCTTCGAAAAGCATCCGTTATACAAGTTATGGCAATACTCCCAAACTCCCGCCCCAGTACTGGGTGGCGTCGAGGTTATCTCACCAACAAACTGCATAAAAGAGATTTTCGATGTCGGCGTACTAAACTCAGGTATTCCAGAATTGCAACGATAAAATTATGACGACAACACCTCAGAGCTCAACTCCCCGGGACACTTCCACAAAACCCCTGACAGGAGGCACCAAGACAATGTTCTCGTCATAAAACCATCGGAACGATTCCAAGATACCCGCGTGATCCTAAAAAAAATTAGTGATATTTGAGAAGAGAAGAGTCAAAACACTACGTCAGGATGCCTTACCAGAGCGATGAGGAGACTGGGGAGTAAAAAGAATTCCTAAACTCTCCGATATATAATTCCTAAATGACTCAAAACATTTTTCTAGACTCAACAACGTCTGCTAATTCGATCAAGCAGTGGGGGCTCCTAAGGTCGGGGAAGGCTCTGATTACCAACTTGTAACGCCCTCGATGCGGCTATATCTCCCACGTGTCGAAGCACGACTTAGAGGCATAACCGCATTGAAAGCAATGTCGCAAGCGAGGTAATCTTCACACAACCCATGTAATACATAAGGGAAAGAGATACATAGTTGGCTTACAATCGCCACTTCACACAAAACATGAATAAAGCATTACATCATCCAAATACAATCAAGGTCCGACTACGGAACCAAAATAAAAGAAGAACCCCAAATGCGACAAAGGTCCCCGATCGACCCCAACTGGGCTCCACTACTAATCAACTGGAAACGGAAACAACATAGCGAACACGATCTTCATCGAGCTCCTCCTTGAGCTTGGTTGCGTCATCTGCACGGTTCAACGGCACCTGCAAGCTGGTTTGGAAGTATTTGTGAGCCACGGGGACTCAGCAATCTCGCACCCTCGCGATTAGGACTATTTAAGCTTATAGGTAAGGTAAAAGGGGTGAGGTGGAGCTGCAGCAAGCGACTAGCATATATGGTGGCTAACATACACAAGTGAGAGCGAGAAGAGAAGGCAAAGCACCGTTGAGAAACTATGATCAAGAAGTGATCCTAGAACAACGTACGTCAAGCATAACTCCAACACCGTGTTCACTTCCCGGACTCCGCCGGAAAGAGACCATCACGGTTATGCACACGGTTGATGCATTTTAATTAAGGTCAAACTTCAGGTTTTCTACAACATGACGTTAACAAATTCCCATATGCCCATAACCGCGGGCACGGCTTTCAAAAGTTCAAATCCCTGCAGGGGTGTCCCAACTTAGCCCATGACAAGCTCTCACGGTCAACGAAGGAATAGACCTCCTCCCGAGACATTCCGATCAGACTCGGTATCCCGGTTCTACAAGACATCCTCGACAATGGTAAAACAAGTCCAGCAAAGCCGCCCGATGCGCCGACATCCTGATGGGAGCTGCACATATCTCGTTCTCACGGCAACACCGGATGAGACATCCTACGAGTAAAACCAGCCCTCAAGTTTCCCCGAGGTGGCCCCGCAGTCTACTCAGTTCGGACCAACACTTAGACAAGCACTGGCCCGGGGGGGTGTTAAAATAAGATGACCCTTGGGCCGGCCTAACCCAAGGGAAAAAGAGGCTAGGTGGCGAATGGTAAAACCAAGGTTGGGCCTTGCTGGAGGAGTTTTATTCAAAGCGAACTGTCAAGGGGTTCCCATTATGGCCCAACCGCGTGAGGAACGCAAAATCCGGGAACATAACACCGATATGGAAACTGGGGCGGCAAGAGTGGAACAAAACACCAGGCATAAGGCCGAGCCTTCCACCCTTTACCAAGTATATAGATGCATTAATTAAATAAGATATATCGTGATATCCCAACAAGTAAACATGTTCCAACAAGGAACAACATCTCCATGTTCCAACAAGGAATAGACTTCAATCTTCACCTGCAACTAACAACGCTATTAGAGGGGCTGAGCAAAGCGGTAACATAGCCAAACAACGGTTTGCTAGGACAAGGTGGGTTAGAGGCTTGGTTTAACAATATGGGAGGCATGATAAGCAAGTGGTAGGTATCGTAGCATAGGCATAGCAAAAGAGCGAGCAACTAGCAAGCAAAGATAGAAGTGATTTCGAGGGTATGGTCATCTTGCCTGAAATCCCGCAAGGAAGAAGAACGAGTCCATGAAGAAGACAAACGAACATAGACGAACGGGTCCCCATAAACGCGACGTTACCGGAATCAACCCGAAGAAGCACACACCGGAAAGAAGCAGACAACATAGTAAACAAACCACACCTGAACATGGTATGATGCACAATCAAGTATGATGCATGTCCGGTTTAATGAAGCATGGCATGGCAAAGTGCACAAGCAAACCTACAAATTAAGTGGAGCTCAATATGCAACGAGTTGCATATTGACGGACACCACAATAATTATTTAGTTCGCTCTTGTTTATGTACCCAACAATATTAAATGTTGGTTAGCATGGCATGGGTGAAGCATAAAAAACTATCTAAGTAAGCAATTTAAATGGGGCCGGATATAACAAACAACAAATCCGGTAAATCCCCATATGCATTAGTAATTAAATGCAAACAACAATTTAAACATTTTAATTGTTGTTATGATGATGCGGATGACATGGGCAAGTTTATGCAATTTTTTATTAAAGTTGACAAGAGCATTATGAAGCATTTGTCACCGTGGTGGAAAGAAAAGGGGTGCCACGGCAACGTTTCGGTTCCGGTAACTCGATTGAGATACCGATGCAAAGGTGAAGTGTGCGGATGCGTGCAAAAGATGGTGGTGCGCTCCCGGATTCCGGGTGTCCCACGAGTCGATGGCATGGAAGCGAGAGACACTACGGACACGGAGCAACACACGGGCATCTCATACATCACACAAACATTCATCCACGGGCGGTCGTCTCAGGGTTATACCTTCGAATTGTGCGTTTCAAAGCGTATTGGTTCGGTGCAAGTAGAGGAAGTAGATGTTCTCGCCACGTTCGTAGTGGTAGTAGTTGTAGTCATGCCATAGTGGATGTAGTGGTTCGCGTCGATGGTAGTGGTACATAGCAATCGTGGACGAACTTGAGGGACATCGGTACACTTTCACGGTTCTTAGTCTCACAAGTTTCGGTAGATGTTCAGGGGGACGGCGAGAAACTTGACATCCACAGAGTCTTCGAGGGACGACGGTAGTGGTACTTGGCAAAATGCACGTCAACGGCAGTTGTTCTCGTATCGTCGTGGTACTTGGCGATCGCGGAGACGGCGGAAGGCGAACTTGGCGGTCCATGTAGTCGAACTTGGTGCATCCGAATGGTACTTGGCGAATCCCCGTAGTCGAACTTGGTGGCCTTGACATCCAACACAAAACAGCACAAGGGGCCTCGGTATGCCAACAACAAGGAGCTGATGGTAGTAGCTGCGAGCTTCTGTGCGGTGGAAGGAGAGGGCAGCCTCCTGCTCGTGCTGGTTGCTGTCAGGGGCGACTCCAGCCGAGGCCAGATGCAAAGGAGGGAGGCGGCCATGGCGCGGCCGTGGCCTGGTTCTGCGGATGTGAGGCGACGAGGTGGAGCAGGGCCAGGGCGCGTCGAGAGGGTTCAGCAGCTGCTGCTGCTACCGGCGGCAGAGGTCGAGGTGCGGTCGCGCATGGGGAAGAAGGGACACCATGGATAGGGCCTACAGAGGGGAGGAGGCACGACGGAGGGGGAAAACTTGGGGCGCCGGCGAGATGGAGATGGCCCGGCTGTGGGGTGGACCTTCGACGGCTCTATGGATCGAGGAGGAAGGACACTGAGGAGATCGGGCATCAGGTCAACCTCCGATGGCAGCGGAGAAAGGGCTCACCGGAGCAGGGGGGCCGCGGGCGCCATGGGGCTTGGGGTCACGGGGAAGATAGGGGAGCGAGGTCGGGCGCTGCTCTCTCCTCTCTGCGAGTGGCGGCGGCAGCGGGAGGACGCGAGGGAGCGATGGGAGAGGGAGAGAGCGATGCGGGAGTAGGCAGCGGCAGGGGAGAGATGGGATCGAGCGTTGGGTGTTCTGGCGGCACGATGGAACGAGGAGGAGG
This sequence comes from Triticum urartu, assembly GCF_003073215.2. Taxonomy (NCBI): domain Eukaryota; kingdom Viridiplantae; phylum Streptophyta; class Magnoliopsida; order Poales; family Poaceae; genus Triticum; species Triticum urartu. The sequence goes on along the minus strand of NC_053027.1, from coordinate 327,604,769 downwards.
GTGAGAGATCGAGTGGTAGGCTAGGGTTAGCTGCAAGTGGGCTGGCGCGGGAGCCCTTGGGCTGGCCGGCCTGAGGCTGCAGCTAGGCTCCCTCTCCTTTCAAAAATCTTCCCTATCTTAAATTTATTGTTTATATAATTAAACAACCAACAAAATGGGAAAAACCAGGGTTTTTTGGTTAGGAATATGAGATATATAAAAATATATCTAGAACCCTGGATTTATGTAGGGTTTGAATAAATTGCTCTGGCATTTTTAGAAGGTAGAAAAATAATTAGAGCTTGAATTATTCTCAAACTTCAATCATTTTTGAACCTGACCAAAACAACTTCGAATGGGATGAAATCTGACAGAGAGGGTGTAGGAAAAAGGCAAGATTTATAGGGAAAATATGAACATTAATGGAGGAGGAATAAGGTCGCTTGCAAAGACATGAAAAACGAAGGAAGTGGGAGGGATGATGCATGGGTATGGCTTGAGAGAGATGACAAGGAAAATATATGAAGTTAAGTCGGATAGAAGAAGAGTTAAAGAGTAATGCAATTGTGTGATGGGTGATTCCAAGTTAATGGGATATTTAATATAGCTCCCTAATATTGGGAGGATATGTTATAAAGAGAAGTCACTCTTCCCTCGATTTAAATGGATCAAAGATCCACACAATTTATTTAGTTGAGATGCAAAAGATTTATGAGATGATGGCATGATGCAATGCAAAAATAAAAGGGCAAGCACAAATGAAACAAAAGGCAAACCCCGGAATATATGGAAGTCTTCTCGAGCATCGGTCTCGGGGCGTTAGAAAGACTTTACAAAGATCTCATATTGACATGGGCTAAACGGTGATGCCAAAGCCATCCCACATCAACTTTAGCCATTAGGCATGTCGCGGTCTTAGTGGGTCGCTCTGAAAAGTTAATCACATATAGACCGTTCTCGACATGCCCAACAAAGGCTACTTTAAGAGTCTTGCTCCACAAGAGGGCCACGGTATCAATATCAAAGAAAGTGGCAAAGCCCATGATTGCAAGTTGACGAACAGAAAGTAAATTGTATGCAAGGGACTCAACAAGCATGACCTTCTCGATCGTGAGATCATGAGAGATGACTACCTTGCCAAGTCCCAATACCTTAGAAGATGAGGCGTCACCCCACTCGACATTGGTGGGCATAGATGGAATCTTGTGCACATCCACCACCAAGTCCTTGCTTCCGGTCATATGATTTGTAGCTCCGCTATCGAGCAACCATGATCCCCCACCGGAAGAAAACACCTACAAGAGATCAATGCTTGGTTTTAGGTACCCATTTTGTAATGGGTCCTTTGCTGTTAGTAACAAGGGTCTTTGGAACCCAAATAGACCATTCAATGTACTCATGAGGAGAACCAACAAATTTGGCATAGACATGCCCATCACTAGCACGACATAACACATAAGAAGGATTAAAGTCGCCGGCTTTGATGGGAGGAGTGGCATTGCCCTTTTTGACACCACCACCCTTCAGATTGTTCTTCTTCTCCTTGGAAGCACTCTCTCCCTCCTTCACAAAGGTTTGCATGAGAGGAGGAGGTCGTTTAGCCTTGTCATTCTCCTTTTTGTTCTTGGACTTGGTCACGTACCCAATCCCTTCCTTGGCCACAACTCCCTTTTGGTTGGTCAAGAGGTCGTTGAGGTTCATCTCGCCTTGTATGCAAGACGCAAGACCTTTCTCAAGTTGCACCTTTAGCTTAGCGTTCTCCTCAACAAGATGCACATTCTCACAACACGATTAGTAGCATTTGCATTATCAACTAACATCATACGAGGAAAAGTGGCTTTTTCCTTGGTTAGCTTTACTTGAAGTTGATCATGAGACTCTTTGAGGCTAGCATGAGCACCCTTCAAGACTTTGTGAGCCTTGTCAAGTAGATCAAACTCCTCTTTGAGTCTAGCAAGATCAACCTCAAGTTCGGCCTTCTCGGAGTTTAGCACACGAGAAACAATGAGAACATGATCAAAATCTTTCTTTAACTTAGCATGATCAACGTTGTGTGACTCCTCAAGAGCCAAACGAAGACCACGCTCTTCCTCAAGAGCATTGGAAAGATCCGAGATCTCATCGGCATAGTCACGATTATGCCCTTCCATCTTAGAGATGGTATCTTCATGAGCCTCGATCATGTCATTGGCTTCACCAAGTTGTTCCAAGAGAGCAACAAAGTGCTTCTTGGATTTACCCTTAAGTTTGCCCATAAAGGCCTCAAACTCAGTCACCTCCACATTAGATCTCTCATGTTCATCAATGCTATCCGTCGAAGAAGGATGATTAATGATGGTAGTTTTGATGTTGGGGGTTACCTTGTTGGTGGCTTTAGCCATGAGGCACTTGGCGATGATGCTCTCATTGGGTGAGTCGAAGAGAGACACCCGTGGAGTCGTCGCAATGGCAACTGAGGCCATGGAAACCGACTCACCATCTTCATCATCGTCATCATCCTCATTGTACTCTTCTTGTACCACCAATGCCTTGGGAGGAGTCTTCTTGGTGAAGTTTCTCTTGTTGGGGAACGACTTGGCCTTGTCCTTTCGGATGAGCTTGCCACCATTGTCTTCTCTCTTCTCATACGGGCACTCCGCAACAAAATGACTCACATTGCCACAATTGTAGCAAGTCCTTACACGTTGCTTTCTCTTCATGCCACTTGAGTTGTTTTTGCTAAAGTTTGGCCTTGAGTTTTTCTTTCTCCAAAATTGCCTTGAAGCAAGTGCCATGTGTTCATGATATGCATACTTTGTATCTTCGGGGTTGCTCTCCTCTTCTTCCTCTTCTTCTTCTTCAACGCAGACCTTGGCTTTCAATGCAAGGTTGGGCTTCTTTGCCCTTTGAGAACGAAGCACCGCATTGTCGGCGGTCTTGTCCAAGATGTTCATGGCCACAAACTCATGCAACACTTCACTTGAGGTCAAAGTGTGGAAGTCCGGCCTTTGATGAATGACGGAGGACATGGCCTTATGGTAAGGCATCATTGCCTTGAGGAATTTGCGCTTGATCCAATTGTCATCTGTGTCCTTGCTCCCGTGATCTCGGAGTGAGACCGCGAGTTTGGTTACTCTCCGATAAAGCTGACGAGGTTCTTCATCTTCTTTCATTGCGAACTCATCTGCTTGATCTTGCACCACTCCATAGTTGGAGCGTTGAATGCTTGTGCTTCCCCGGTAGAGCGAGACAACACAAAGCCATGCGTCTTTGGCCAAGGCGAAGGGCCGAAGATGAGGTAGATCTTCGGGTGGAATTGCATCTTGAATGATGAAGAGAGCATTCTCATTGAATTGGTTATCCGCGGCTTCTCGAGGAGTGAAGTTGCTTGGGTCATGCGGATGGAAACCTTCTTCAATGATTCTCCAAAGATTAGTGTTCACATGATTTAAATGGCGCTAAAAGCGGTAAACCCAAGAATAAAAGTCCTCATTTTTCACAATCTTAGGGGGGGGACCGGCATGATTCAAATGAGTGGACGGAACCGGTCCACCATAAACAACTGGTGGTTCCACATGAGCAAATATGCTGGTGCCATTTTTACCACTAGAAGAAGGAGCCTTTTCACTACTAGCTTCCCCCTTGTCGGAGATAGCATCCGTCACCTTGTCGGTGGGATCACCCACTTTCAACGGTGCGGTGGATAGTTTAAGCCCTTCAAGGAATTTAGTAAACATGCTTTCAATGTAGGTCGTCATGGAGGTTTTCAATGTCTCCAAGGCCACATTGAACTCCCCACGAGAGATCGAGGTTCCCCCATCGCCCGTAGACGAGATCAGATTCACATCGGAGTGTTCCTCCACACCGTCTACGGTATCAACCATACTCTTCGGACGGTAAAGTCCTTAATAAAGAGATAAGGCTCTGATACCAATTGAAAGGATCGATATGGTTGACTAGAGGGGGGTGAATAGGCAACTAACAATTTTTAACTTTACTTTACCAAATTAAAGTTTGCATCAAAGTAGGTTGTCTAGATGTGCAACTAGGTGAGCAACCTATATGATGCAATAACAACAAACAAACAAGAAAGCAAGAGAAGTAACACTAAAGAGCTTGCACAAGTAAAGGTAAGAGATAACCAAGAGTGGATCCGGTGAAGACGAGGATGTGTTACTGAAGTTCCTTCCTTTTGAGGGGAAGTACGTCTCCGTTAGAGCGGTGTGGAGGCACAATGCTCCCCAAGAATCCACTAGGGCCACTGTATTCTCCTCACGCCCTCACACAATGCGAGATGCCATGATTCCACTATTGGTGCCCTTGAAGGCGGCGACCGGACCTTTACAAACACGGTTGGGGAAATCTCCACAACTTAATTGGAGGCTCCCAACAATACCACGAAGCTTCACCACAATGGACTATGGCTCCATGGTGACCTCAACCGTCTAGGGTGCTCAAACACCCAAGAGTAACAAGATCCGCTAGGGATAGGTGGGGGAATCAAAACTCTCTTGGTGGAAGTGTAGATCAGGGCCTTCTCAACCACTCCCGAGCAAATCAACAAGTTTGATTGGCTAGAGAGATAGATCGGGTGAAAATGGAGCTTGGAGCATTGATGGAGCTTGAGGGGGGAGAGGTAGGTCAATGGGGAAGAAGTGGACCCCGTTTTATAGTGGGGGCATCAATCCAACTGTTGCCCCACTAAACAGCCCTGCAGAGGGCGGTACTACCGCGGGAGACAGCGGTACTACCACTGGGTTAAGCGGTACTACCGCTCCCTTCGGCGGTACTGCCGCGCAGAATGAAGGGTAGAGAGAAAGAGGGAACCGGGCGGTACTACCGCGGAGGAAGGGCGGTACTGTCGCTAAGGAGCGGTAGTGCCGCACTACTGCCGCAGCGAGGTACCGCACAATCTGACACAGAAAAAGACCCCTCGAATCGATGCGGTAGGGACCTGGTAAGCCAGCGGTAGTACTGCTGCGGAGTCACCGCCGGTACTACCGCTTCGGAGCGGTACTGCCGCTTGTGACCCCTTAGCGGTACTGCTGCTGGGTAGCACGGTACTACCGCTGGGACCCTGACAAAACCCACAAGAGGAGAAAAGATCTCTCCATAGAAGCGGAAGGGCTCGGAGGGTGAGAAGCGGATGTGTACATGTTGATTCCACCCAACCAATACCAAAGCAGACCCCCTCTTGATAGTACGGTGCCCTCTACGCAACTAGTGAGATAGATCAAGACGCTTAATTGGACTTTCACAAAGCACATACCTTGATAAAGTTTTGAAGAAGTTCAAAATGGATCAAGCAAAGAAAGGGTTCTTGCCTGTGTTACAAGGTGTGAAGTTGAGTCAGACTCAATGCCCGACCACTGCAGAAGATAGAGAGAAAATTAAAGTCATTCCCTATGCTTCAGCCATAGGTTCTATCATGTATGCAATGCTATGTACCAGACCTAATGTGTGCCTTGCTATTAGATTAGCAGGTAGGTACCAAAGTAATCCAGGAGTGGATCACTGGAAAGTGGTCACGACGTTGTAAAACGACGGCCAGTGAATTGTAATACGACTCACTATAGGGCGAATTCGAGCTCGGTACCCGGGGATCCTCTAGAGTCGACCTGCAGGCATGCAAGCTTTGACACTGATCCGGATGACTCTAAGTCACAAACCGGATACGTATTTTATTGAATGGTGGAGTTGTTAGTTGGTGCAGTTCTAAGCAAAGCGTCATGGCAGGATCTACGTGTGAAGCGGAATAAATAGTTGCTTTAGAAGCAGCAAATGAAGGAGTCTGGATGAAGGAGTTCCTATCCGATCTAGGTGTCATACCTAGTCATCGGGTCCAATGAAAATATTTTGTGACAATACTGGTGCAATTGCCTTAGCAAAGGAATCCAGATTTCACAAGAGAACCAAGCACATCTAGAGATGCTTCAATATCATCCGCGATCAAGTCAAGGAAGGAGACATAGAGATTTTCAAGATACATACGGATCTGAATGTTGCAGACCCATTGACTAAGCCTCTCTCACGAGCAAAACATGATCAGCACCAAGACTCCATGGGTGTAAGAATCATTACAATGTAATCTAGATTATTGACTCTAGTGCAAGTGGCAGACTGAAGGAAATATGCCCTAGAGGCAATAATAAAATTGTTATTTATATTTCCTTATATCATGATAAATGTTTATTATTCATGCTAGAATTGTATTAACCGGAAACTTAGTACACGTGTGAATACATAGACAAATAGAGTGTCACTAGTATGCCTCTACTTGACTAGCTCGTTAATCAAAGATGGTTAAGTTTCCTAGCCATAGACATGAGTTGTCATTTGGTGAACGGGATCACATCATTAGAGAATGATGTGATTGACTTGACCCATCCGATAGCTTAGCACTATGATCATTTAGTTTATTGCTATTGTCGTCTCCATAACTTATACATGTTCCTATGACTATGAGATTATGCCACTCCCGAATACCGGAGGAACACTTAGTGTGCTATCAAACGTCACAACGTAGCTGGGTGATTATAAAGATGCTCTACAGGTGTCTCAATGGTGTTTGTTGAGTTGGCATAGATCGAGATTAGGATTTGTCACTCCGATTGTCAGAGAGGTATCTCTGGACCCTCTTGGTAATACACATCATTATAAGCCTTGCAAGCAATGTGACTAATGAGTTAGTTGCGCAATGTTGCATTACGAAACGAGTAAAGAGACTTGCCGATAACGAGATTGAACTAGGTATGATGATACCGACGATCGAATCTCGGGCAAGTAACATACCGATGACAAAGGGAACAAACATATGTTGTTATGCAGTTTGACCGATGAAGATCTTCGTAGAATATGTAGGGACCAATATGAGCATCCAGGTTCCGCTATTGGTTATTGATCGAAGATGTGTCTCAGTCATGTCTACATAGTTCTCGAACCCGTAGGGTCGGCACGCTTAACGTTCAATGATGATATGTATTATGAGTTATGTGATTTGATGTACTAACGATATTTCAGAGTCCTGGATGTGATCACGGACATGACGAGGAGTCTCGAAATGGTCGAGACATAAAGATTGATATATTGGAAGGCTATGTTTGGACACCGGAAAGGTTTTGGATAGGTTCGGGCATTTTTCCAGAGCACCGGCGGGTTACCGGAACCCCCCGGAGAGTTAATGGGCCTTGATGGGCCATGGTGGGAGAGAGGAGGAGGCGGCCAAGTGGGAGGCGGGCACCCCCCCAAGCCCAATCCGAATTGGGAGGGGGGTCGGCCCCCTTTCCTTCTCCCCCTCTCCCTCTTCCTTCTTCTCCTACTCCAACTGGGGAAGGGGGGAAACCTACTCCTAGGAGTAGGAATCCCCCCTTGGGGCGTGCCATAGTAGGCCGTCCCTTCCCTCCTCCACTCCTTCACATACGGGGGAGGGGGGCACCCCATAGGCACACAAGTTGATCTCTTAGCCATGTGCGATGCCCCCCTCCACAGATTTCCACCTCGATCATATAATCGTAGTGCTTAGGCGAAGTACTGCATCGGTAACTTCATCATCACCTTCAGCACGCTGTCGTGCTAACGAAATTCTCCCTCGACCTCGGCTGGATCTATAGTTCGAGGGACATCATCGAGATGAACGTGTGTAGATCACGGAGGTGCCGTGTGTTCGATACTTGATTGGTTGGATCGCGAAGACGTTCGACTACATCAACCGCGTTACTTAACGCTTCCTATTTTGGTCTACGATGGTAAGTAGACACACTCTCCCCTTTCGTTGCTATCATCCCTAGATAGATCTTGCGTGATTGTAGGAAAAAAATTGAAATACTGCATTCCCCAACAAGGGAGCACCTCTGCGATTGTTACAACCGGGTCATCCAAACATGTACCTCAGACGAGTGAAGCCAAAAGCTAGCATTCTTAAGGGAATAATTGGTCGGTGAACAAACGACGAACTACCTTCGTTGCAATATAAACTCTCAAAATACAAAAACTCCTGTGATACTTCCACATCACGGCTTAGGAATGCGTAAATAAATGCATGCTGATCCAGGGAGAGGAACCCTTAATGGAATTATTCTCTCTAGAAGATGTTTCTTATGTTAAAAGTAATATAACATAACTCCCCTAATACAGTTTGTCTGTTCAAGCACTATGGCCGGATTGCCTGGTTTCCGAACATACTTGGTGTTTCCCACATGTATAATATTCGAAAGCACTCCACCCTTTGGTTTTGGGAGGTCGAAGCGGAAGGTCTGCCATGTCAATCTTTTACAATTCGGCTAGAGATAAGTTTGATGATAAAGTGTATTGTCACATGAAATCACACGCCTACTCTTTATCTATGCCATCTATCAGGCTGTCTAGCTTACAGTCTTGTTGTGAAAATTTGGCGGCTATCTTTACTTGGTCGTACACCAAGCTAACCAGAATTTCTTGTATGTCTGGTCCCTGAGGTCTGACCCAGGCCATATGATTCGGATCAAGTCCAGTATACCGTGTTTTCACCATAGCCCAAGCTTCTCGTGCGCCTTCTCGACATGTCGATGCCTTCCATAGCTCAAAGCAAAGACGAGCTCCATTGAATAAATTCGTGAGCTCTCCCATCATTCCTGGAGGAGAATCGGATGGCCATAAAGCCTTGGCCATGTTCCTCATGGCTTTCCGAGCTAGCTCGTGCACTTTGGGTAGCTCTTCCAGCAAGTCGCCTTGAAATCCGGACACTTCTCCCTCGGGCCACCCAGTTAACAAACCTACAGGAACAAATGTCGTAAAACCTTACGTCGGGGGATCTTATGAAAGTTAGGTTCAAGGACATACTAAATATGCCGCCTTTCAGCCTTCTGTTCTCCTTCAAGGCATCCGACAGATGGGCCCTTCCATCCTTTAGCTCTTCGGCTTGCTTGATGTTGGCATCCTATAGCTTGTTCCTTTCATTAATGGTCTATGTTAATACATGTTGACCAATGGCTTCTTGCCCTTCGGCGTGTTGTTTGTCCGCCTGAGCAGCCTTCAACATCTCCTCCAATTGATTGGTCGATCCTGCAGCTATAAACAAACCAATGCATATTTAACAATCATTGTTGGCGCATAATCGTATTTTCTGGACACTGTTGTGCTTACCACCCATTGTCTTCTTGGATTTCTTCAAATTTTGTAGTTCGGTGGTGACAACAGTTAGCTTGGTCCGGCATTCTTCAAGCTCCTGGATAGCATGTTATTTTTGTCCGTGAGTACCTAATGATATAATGACCCTTATATCAGTTGGGCCAACTGCTTCAAGTCTCGGGGGCTACTGGCACATGATTATTGAATCTACACAAAGTTCTTACCCGCATATCCTTTGAAAGCTGGTGAATGGCTTCGGCAAGTCCATCCCTAGCAGCTCGGATATATGCATCCGCAGAGCTGAGAGCATTGAACGCCTCTTCGGTGAAACTTGGGTCATGCATGGCCTCTTTCCGCCGCCGATGATTCATCGTGCTCTCCACTTCGTAATTGGAGACGGATACATTATCTGAATCCTCTTGGAGGTGACAATCCGGCATTTTGCCTGCATCAACCCTAGTCCTTACGGCAGGGACCGGGGCTGGATTTGTCGATGCATGGCCGACAAGGTCCTCGGATATAGTACGGCGTACGCTCTTCCTGAAAAATGGCCCGGCGGAAAGCATCACAATTCGGTCTATCCACCGAGTGCATGTTAAAGACTATACCTCTTTGGTGAAGGCGGGGGCTCTGTAGTATCACCGCTTGCCCTTCTTTTCAAAGACTCACCCTGCTTGGGCGTCGCCTTCTTAGAGGACGCCTTTGATACAGCTCGGCAAGATGAGCGCCGCCCCTTCGGGGCATGAGACAGTGCGGCGGGTGAGGCGCGATGGGAAAACTCTTTTGGAGGAGATGTTTCCTGGGTACTTACCTGGGAGGAGGGGAGAAGACCGGGGTAGTCGGCTATAATGGCCACTTCCGTGTCGTTGTAGCTCGCCTGATAGAAGACCCCCTCCTTAAGTTCTATGAATATATCCAGATCTTCTTCATATCCGGGATCCAGGTCTCAAACATGGTCCTCTGGCTGCGGAGCGGGGCTGTAGACCCCCTCGGTGACCTTTCTCCATTCCTATTAAAAGTAGCTGGATTAAATTCGACTAGCATAACTCTGGAAAAAGGTTGAGTAAGGCCAATAATTAAAAAACTCACCATGTCGATGGGGTTATACATGGAAAAAACTTCCTAACATTTCAAGCGAGTGAAGTCTTTGTTCTCCCCTTTGTAAAGGTCAGCTAGGATGGTGGCTAGGGTGGAAAAATTGTCTGGACCCTTGCGTAGACAACGGGACGCATCGTCCTCCATGTTATAATTCCACATAGGAAAACCTCTAGATTGGAGCGGCTGAATGCATCGCGTTATTGAAATCACCATTACCTCGATTATAGACAGCCCGGAGTTGGCAAGTACTCTGATCTTGCTTGCCAGCCTCTCGACCTCTGCACTGTCTGCTTCCTCGAGGCTTCGAGGATGCCAGCTGGCGCGCTTCTTTAAAGGAGCGCGGGAGAATTCGGGAAGACCGCGCCGGATTGGGTCCGGAAGAACGACGTTTCAATATAAAACCATTCTGAGGGCCACTCTTCGGATGCCTTCTTCGGAGTGCCGAGCAGGTATCCTGTCCCGGCTATGCGCCATACTTCGACGCCGCCCACCTTGAATATAGATCCCTTTTGGGAGCGGGGGACGAGGCAGAAAAATTTCCGCCATAGCTTGAAATCAGTCTCACAGCCTAGGAACAGCTCGCAAAGAGCAACGAAGCCCGCTCCTCTTTAGAAGGATTGGGGAAATTCACCGCCAGGGCTTCGCCATTGATGGAAATTAATCCAACCCGAACGGAGACTAGATCCGCGGGAGGAAAATATCCCTGCGTCTGAAGTTTATTCAGGTGAGCGCGGGATACTGAGCAGCTTTCCCAGTCGCCTTTTTGAGGGCCAACGGGGCATGAGGAAGAGCTAGGAGCGCTGGCCATGTTTGGAAAATTTCCTATGGCGAGTTCTAAGGATTTCTGCGTGGTGTGGAATGGCATCTAAGATCTAATCTCCATAAATAGACACCTTCCCTGTGTGGTCGAGGGGTTATTTATAAAAGAAGCACCTAGACCGTTCGCATTGACCCGACACGTGGAAGCCGAGGCGACGCGGCAAAGAATCAATATTTAATGTGGAGCCGAGTTATCGTCAAATCCGAAGTGTAATGGAGAACTCACCTTGCAAAGCCAAAGACATAAAGCCGGATACTACGTCGTCATTGAAGGCAAGTTCGGGGGCTACTGAGGGAGTCCTGGATAAGGGGGTCCTCGGGCGTTTGGGCTATGTGATTTGGGCCGGACTGATGGGCCGTGAGGATACAAGATAGAAGATTTCCCCCCGTGTCCTGATGAGACTCTCCGTTGCATGGACGGTAAGCTTGGCGGTCAGACGTGTAGTTTCCTTTCTCTGTAAACCGACTCTGTACAACCCTAGCACCCTCCGGTGTCTATATTGAAGGAAATATGCCCTAGAGGCAATAATAAAGTTGTTATTTATAATTCCTTATATCATGATAAATTTTTATCATTCATGCTAGAATTGTATTAACCGGAAACTTAGTACATGTGTGAATACATAGACAAACAGAGTGTCACTAGTTTGCATGTACTTGACTAGCTCGTTGAATCAATGATGGTTATGTTTCCTAACCATAGACATGAGTTGTCATTTGATTACCGGGATCACATCATTAGAGAATGATGTGATTGACTTGACCCATCCGTTAGCTTAGCACGATGATCATTTAGTTTGTTGTTATTGCTTTCTCCATAACTTATACATGTTCCTATGAGTATGAGATCATGCAACTCCCGAATACCGGAGGAACACTTTGTGTGCTACAAACGTCATAGCGTAACTGGGTGATTATAAAGGTGCTCTACAGGTGTCTCCAATGGTGTTTGTTGAGTTGGCATAGATCAAGATTAGGATTTGTCACTCCGATTGTCGGAGAGATATCTCTGGGCCCTCTCGGTAATGTACATCACTATAAGCCTTGCAAGCAGTGTATCTAATGAGTTAGTTACGGGATGTAGCATTACGGAATGAGTAAAGAGACTTGCCGGTAACGAGATTGAACTAGGTATTGAGATACCAACTATCGAATCTCGGGCAAGTAACATACTAATGACAAAGGGAACAACGTATGTTGTTATGCGATTTGACTAATAAAGATCTTCGTAGAATATGTAGGAGCCAATATGAGCATCCAGGTTCCGCTATTGGTTATTGACCGGAGATGTGTCACGGTCATGTCTACATTGTTCTCGAACCCGTAGGGTCCGCACGCTTAACGTTCAGTGACGATCGGTATTATGAGTTTATGTGTTTTGATGTACCGAAGATAGTTCAGAGTATCGGATGTGATCACGGACATGATGAGGAGTCTCGAAATGGTCGAGACATAAAGATTGATATATTGGACGACTATATTCAGACACCGGATGAGTTCTGGGGGTCACCGGATATTTATCGGAGTGTCGGAGGGTTATCAGAACCCCCGGGGGAACTAATGGGCCAACATGGGCCTTGTGGGAGAGAGAGGAGAGGGCCTAGGGCTGGCCCCCTCCCCCCCTTGGGAGTACAAATTGGACAAGGAGGGGGGCGGCGCCCCCTCTTTCCTCCCTCTCTCCCTCTCCTTCCTCCCCCTTCCCCCTTCCTAGATGGAATAGGAAAAGGGGAGTCCTACTCCTACTAGGAGGAGGACTCCCCCTCTCCTTGGCATGCCCCAAGGCCAGCCGGCCTCCCCCTTGCTCCTTTATATACGAGGGCAGGGGGCACCCCATAGACACACAAGTTGATCATTGATCTCTTAGCCGTGTGCGGTGCCCCCTCCACCATAATCCACCTCGGTCATATCGTAGCGGTGCTTAGGCGTAGCCCTATTCCGGTAGCATCATCATTACCGTCATCATGCCGTCGTGCTGACGAAGCTCTCCCTCGACAATCTGCTAGATCGTGAGTTCATTGGACGTCACCGACCCGAACGTGTGCAGATCGCGGAGGTGCCATACTTTCCGTACTAGGATCGGTCGATCATGAAGACGTACGACTACATCAACCGCGTTGTCATAATGCTTCTTCTTACGGTCTACGAGGGTACGTGGACAACACTCTTCCCCCTCTCGTTGCTATGCATCACCATGATCTTGTGTGTGCATAGGAAAATTTGAAACTACTGTGTTCCCCAACTGTGGCATCCGAGCCAGGTCTATGCGTAGATGTTATATGCACGAGTAGAACACAAAGGAGTTGTGGGCATGGGTATATACATATTGCTTGCCGTCACTAGTTGATTCTTGATTCGGCGGTATTGTTGGATGAAGCGGCCTAGACCGACATTACGCGTACGCTTATGCGAGACTGGTTCTACCGATGTGCTTCGCACACAGGTGGCTAGTGAGTGTCAGTTTCTCCAACTTTAGTTGAATCGGATTCAATGAACAGGGTTCTTTCTGAAGATCAAAAAGCAATCACTATACCGCGTTGTGGTTTTTGATGCATAGGTAAGAACGGTTCTTGCTCAGCCCGTAGCAGCCAAGTAAAACTTGCAACAACAAAGTAGAGGACGTCTAACATGTTTTTGCAGGGATTGTTGTGATGTGATATGGTCAAGACATGATGCTAAATTTTATTGTATGAGATGATCATGTTTTGTAAAACAGTTATTGGCAACAAGTAGGAGCCATATAGTTGTCGCTTTATTGTATGAAATGCAATCGCCATGTAATTGCTTTACTTTATCACTAAGCGGTAGCGATAGTCGTAGAAGCAATAGTTGGCGAGACGACAACGATGCTTAGATGGAGATCAAGGTGTCAAGCCGGTGACGATGGTGATCATGTCGGTGCTTTGGAGATGGAGATCAAAGGCACAAGATGATGATGGCCATATCATATCACTTATATTGATTGCATGTGATGTTTATCCTTTATGCATCTTATTTTGCTTAGTTCGGTGGTAGCATTATAAGATGATATCTCACTAAATTTCAAGTTATAAGTGTTCTCCCTGAGTATGCATCATTGCTATAGTTCGTCGTGCCGAGACACCATGTGATGATCGGATGTGATAAGCTCTACGTTCACATACAACAGGTGCAAGCCAGTTTTGCACGCGCGGAATACTCAGGTTAAACTTGAAGAGCCTAGCATATGCAGATGTAGCCTCGGAACACTAAGACCGAAAGGTCGAGCGTGAATCATATAGTAGATACGATCAACATAGTGATGTTCACCATTGAAAACTACTCCATCTCACGTGATGATCAGACATGGTTTAGTTGATATGGATCACATGATCACTTAGATGATTATAGAGATGTCTATCTAAGTGGGAGTTCTTGAGTAATTTGATTAATTGAACTTTAATTTATCATGAACTTAGTACCTAATAGTATTTTGCATGTCCATGTTGTTGTAGATAGATGGCCCGTGCTGTTGTTCCGTTGAATTTTAATGCGTTCCTAGAGAAAGCTAAGTTGAAAGATGATGGTAGCAACTACATGGACTGGGTTCGTAAGTTGAGGATTATCCTCATTGGTGCACAGAAGAATTATGTCCTGGAAGCACCGCTATGTGACAAACCCGCCGCAGGAGCAACGCCAGATGTTGTGAACACCTGGCAGAGCAAAGCTGATGACTACTCGATAGTTCAGTGTGCCATGCTTTACGGCTTAGAACCGGGACTTCAATGACGTTTTGAACGTCATGGAGCATATGAGATGTTCTAGGAGTTGAAGTTAATATTTCAAATAAATGCCCAGATTGAGAGATATGAAGTCTCCAATAAGTTCTACAACTGCGAGATGGAGGAGAATAGTTCTGTCAGTGAACATATACTTAGAATGTCTAGGTACCACAACCACTTGACTCAACTGGGAGTTAATCTTCCTGATGATAGTATCATTCACAGAGTTCTTCAATTGCTACCACCAAGCAACAAGAGCTTTGTGATGAACTATAATATGCAAGGGATGGATAATACAATCCCTGAGCTCTTCGCAATGCTAAAGGCTGCGGAGGTAGAAATCAAGAAGGAGCATCAAGTGTTGATGGTTAACAAGACTACCAGTTTCAAGAAAAAGGGTAAAGGGAAGAAGGGGAACTTCAAGAAGAACAGCAAGCTAGTTGCTGCTCAAGTGAAGAAACCCAAGTCTGGACCTAAGCCCGAGACTGAGTGCTTCTACTGCAAAGGAACTGGTCACTGGAAGCGGAACTGCCCCAAGTATTTGGCAGAGAAGATGGATGGCAAAGTGAAAGGTATATTTGACATACATGTTATTG
Source organism: Triticum urartu (assembly GCF_003073215.2). Taxonomy (NCBI): domain Eukaryota; kingdom Viridiplantae; phylum Streptophyta; class Magnoliopsida; order Poales; family Poaceae; genus Triticum; species Triticum urartu. The sequence goes on along the minus strand of NC_053027.1, from coordinate 327,589,456 downwards.
ATCTGTACCTTACTAATGCTTGCAGTAGTGCCTGGGTATTTGATACTGGTTCATTTGCTAACATTTGCAACTTGAAACATAGGCTACGGATTAAACAAAGATTGGCTAAGGACGAGGTGACGATGCGCGTGGGTAATGGTTCCAAAGTCGATGTGATCACCGTCGGCACGCTACCTCTACATCTACCTTCGGGATTAGTTTTAGACCTAAATAATTGTTATTTGGTGCCAGCGTTGAGCATGAACATTATATTTGGATCTTTTTTACATGCGAGATGGTTATTCATTTAAATAAGAGAATAATGGTTGTTCTATTTATATGAGCAATATCTTTTATGGTCATGCACCCTTGATGAGTGGTCTATTTTTACTAAATCTTGATAGTAGTGATACACATGTTCATAGTATTGAAGCCAAAAGATGCAGAGTTGATAATGATAGTGCAAATTATTTGTGGCACTATCGTTTAGGTCATATTGGTGTAAAGCGCATGAAGAAACTCCATTCTGATGGACTTCTGGAATCACTTGATTATGAATCACTTGGTACTTGCGAACCATGCCTCATGGGCAAGATGACTAAAACTCAGTTCTCCGGAACAATGGAGCGAGCAACAGAGTTATTGGAAATCATACATACTGATGTATGTGGTCCAATGAACTTTGAAGCTCACGGCGGATATCGTTATTTTCTCACCTTCACAGATGATTTGAGCAGATATGGGTATATCTACTTAATGAAACATAAGTCTGAAACATTTGAAAAGTTCAAAGAATTTCAGAGTGAAGTGGAAAATCATCATAACAAAAAAATCAAGTTTCTACGATTTGATCGTGGAGGTGAATATTTGAGTTATGAGTTTGGACTTCATTTGAAACAATGCGGAATAGTTTCGCAACTTACGCCACCCGGAACACCACGTAATGGTGTGTCCAAACATCGTAACCGCACTTTATTAGATATCACTACAAAAAAATACACTTCCGTGATGATACGTGTTTGTCATAGTAGGTTACTTTTTTTGTCATGCATGTACATCCATGACAAATTTATGACAGAATCAAGATATTCATACATGTGCTGTCGTAGAAGCGTTCCATGACATTACCAAAATTATCATCACGGAAGTGTCCACTTCCATGACAATAAATCACGCGTTACAGAAGTGCTTTCGTCAAGGGTGACCTACATGTGGCATCCACCGTAACGGAACGCCGTTAAGCTATCGGGTCGGGTGTTGGATCCGATAACCCGTTAACAGCCCCGACCAATGGGGATTTTCCACGTGTAAAATCATCATTGGCTAGAGGAAACACGTGTCGGCTCATCGTTGGGACAGATATCATCCACTCACTAGACAGAAGGCGCCTATGATACGTCAACATGTGGCACGACCCAACAGTGGCCCATTCCCGTGAAAAGGCCGGCCCATTTGACTTGGTCAAAAGCTGGCGGGCCGGCCCATGGAAAGCCTGTTAACGGCCTGTTCGCATATAGCCCATTTACAGCCCGCTAACCCAAGGCCCGTTACGCCCTATCCGAATTAGGCACAGTAGCGTCATCTGGGCCGTCCAATATTATTCCAGCCTGTTTTCACTTCTGGCCCATGTATAGCCCATGACGTCTTTCGGCCCATATGAGGCCCTTTGTAACTCTTGGCCCATTAGCGGCCCGTGCTGAAACTGGCCCGTAATGAACAGTGTATTACTTTACACCCATTAACGGCCCGTGGTGAAACCGGCCCGTAATGAATAGTGTATCACTTTATACCCAATAACGGCCCATTATTCCGTTGGGCCGTTTCCAGCCCAAGTTAACTTTCGGCCTTTTGAGGGCCCATTTATTCTTGGTCTCATTTGCAGCATTCGGTTACTTACGGCCCGTTACTGTCATTTTCTGTTTGTGGGCCAAATTCATCCCGTCGTTACAGTCGGCCCATTTGTGGACCGTTAGTCTGTTGGGCCATTTTCATAGCATCACCAAATACGGCCTATTAACGGCCCGTTATGGTCAGCCCATAAAACGTACGATTTCGATTAAAGGCTCGTCTACAGCCCATTAAAGGCCTGTACAAGACCCATAAATGAGCCAGCGGCCCATGGATCCTACGAGACGTACAAGGCCCATGAATCCTACAAGACGTAGAAGGCCCATGGATCCTACGAGACGTAGAAGGCCCATGGATCCTACAAGACGTAGAAGACCCATGGATCCGACGGCCTGTGAAGGGCCATGGTCGGGCGAATTGGCCCCCGTTTGAACGATATATCGTATTCAAAGAATTATCCTACTCAATACTATCACCTCTAAAAAGCCTACACTATTACAACAAAGAGATCAAGGCATAGAAAGGTAGAATAATCCTACACTATACAATAAAGAAATTACAGCCGATTATACCCACTGGGCATTATGGTTCGGCACAGGTGATAATAAAGCATACACAAACAGCAAATTACATACACTGGGCAAATACAGCTCATACATCATGGACGCGCATCAACTTAACTCCATTTGAACTATAATCTCTTCAGAAAATAGGATTGGCCGGATTCAGATAGCACAAATTTCAGTCTGCAAAATCTCCAATTCCTTCATGGTTACCTCAATGTCTCGTTTCATTTTTTTGACTCCTGCATCTAATACCTGCATGTCCAGTCTCAACTTGTTGATTATACATTGACAATCATGTACACGTTGTCTTGCCACCTCTAGTTGATGCTCGAGAACATCAGCACATTCCAATTCCAATCCATAATCATTCGGTAACGGCCATGCCGCACTGCTTGCAGATCTTTGTGTTGATGTCACTTCATCCTGAAATGTTTCTATAAGTACACATGACTAGGGCAAAAATATAGTCACAACAGTGAAGCGAACAAGACACTATTTTGTACTACATGGCAAAACAGGACTAACAATAATGTTACATGTCACTTTCAAAAAAAATGTTACACGTCATGAAGCATAAGCAGGTGATATTTTAAAAATTATAAAAAAAGATAGTCTATGCAGCCTACATACAGAAATCTCTCTTAGCTCACCAGAGGAGCATGATGTTGGGGCCCAATTGGAAACACAGACAAGTTACAAATTTAGACAACACGTTGCGTATAAGTAAGCAAGCAGTTGGCCATTTTGTGCCTCAATTAAAGTCTTAGGGAGCATAATGAACAGCAGAGGGTTTCATACAAACATTCTACAGCATGCAAAACTATGCAATCATTAGTGTAGTATAAACTAGATTGTGAGCCTCATGCAATAATAGTTGGTTAATAGACTTCAAAGCTTTAGGCACACTTCGGCAGAGTAATTAAATGGTAAGGACTTTAATTATGTCAACTAATAGTGATACAAGTACCGAACATCAGGCATGATTATTTGGGCATCTCATTAACTGAGGACAAATAAAGCAATTGAAAAGAGAAAATTAACTATGACTGAAACAAACAAGGAATTGAACTGTTGAGTTGCATATAGTGACTTACCTTAGCAGGTTGAAGAGGCTCAGCGCAGCTCCTACTTCTCTTGCAAGGCTCCTTCCTAACATCTTGTACTTGGAAATCCTCAATCTTATCTTCATTGCACCCCCTCTGCATGGTGACACAAACTAGTTACTCGTCTCCTTGGAAGATAAATATGCATACTTTCCAGTCTGTGAACACAAAAGGATGAGATTATAACAAAACAACACCACATAATTATGTCAACTAGTTACTCGTCTCCTTGGAAGATAAATATGCATACTTTCCTAACATACTTGCCTACTGTAGTGTACAGCCAAACCTTTATGTCACCTATGAGTTAGACAAGGCACCACTACAGCAGCCCTTAGTGTTTAAATTGTTGACAAGCTCTGTTAGAGTGTTAGGTCAAGAACAGCAAGTAATCAAAGCAAAGAGTCCTAGTATGGGCTGATGCAAACAAGCAATTGAACAGATGTGTGAGAAAATCTTACATATCAAGAAAAGAAGCAAAGAAGGAGGCTTAAAGACCATCACTTGACTGACCAGATTTAAGGGGCATTTAAACATCATGTGCAACGTATGATCTAACATAAACATTGCATATTCCCGATTCTACAATGGAATGCACATGTATTAGGTTATGCCATGTATGATGATGCCTAAATGTACAGATAGCAGGCAGGAGTGATTCATCATTGCATGCACAATTGAATTGCAGGTTAAGGGCCAGTTCGATTCCGCCTTTTCAGGGCATATTGTCAAATTAAGCCATAAAAGATGTAAAGAAGTCATTTTTGAGTTATGGGCTTGGGTTTAACTAATTTCGCTTTGGAGGGGGGTGTTTCGGGTAGAACCTCACTAAAAATTGAAGGGAAGGGGAATAGTGAAATGACTCTGTTGTCTGCCTATATTACACTCAAAATGCAACTACTGATGCCCGTGTCACACCTGACCCTCAAGTAAAAACAAACACGCAAACATTCATTGCCCTGCCCGCTTGCATCTCCTCTCCCCTTTCCCACTACCTCGATCCCCTGCCTGTAGCACTAGGGTTCCTCCAGCGAGTCATCGCCACTGGTCCCATATGGCCTTGTCCTCGACAATGCTATGTCCAGCTAGGCTACATGGCCGGCGGGTAGGGGCAAATCTCCCTGGCTTCTCCTCCCTCTGGCGCCGCCCCTCATTCTCATGGTCTCCAACAGCTGCTCCACTGTGGTTCGTCCAACGTACTACTCCGGTGGGCGCTGCACAACTACGGCTGATGCCACACTGCGGCAGAAGGCACCTTATTCCCCCTCCCCTCCTCCCAGGCCATGGACTTGAGGTGCTGTTGAAGGATGAGCTCATCCAACAAGGTGAGGATCTCCTTTGATTTTTTTTGCCAAATTTTCATTCTGATCCACTATACGATGAATTGCTATGAGCCGCTTCTGCTGCTACTATATGATGCATTGCTATGAGCTGCTCTTGCTGCTGCTATATGATGAATTGCTATGAGCTGTTGCTGCTGTATGATGAGTTGCTATGAGTTGCTGCTGCTATATGATGAATTGCTATGACCTGCTGCTGCTATATGATGAGTTGCTACAAGCTGCTCCTGCTGCTGCTATATGATGAATTGCTATGAGCTACTCCTACTGCTGCTATATGATGAATTGCTATGAGCTGCTCCTGCTGCTGCTATATGATGAATTGCTATGAGCTGCTGCTGGTATATGATGAATTGCAGACTGCTGTTGCTGTATGATGAGTTGCTATGAGCTGCTGCTATATGATGCTTTCACGTGGTGCTACTATACGATAATAACCAACCACTTGGACCATCGAATTTCAATAAATAATTGTTCTTCATTTAAATGTGGGTCATGCATTCTTTGTTTAAATTAGGCAATGGGATCTCTATGGAAAACATTGACCAAAGTAGATTGTGCCAAGTAGATGGTATATTTGTATTTGCATTTTGAGCAAATAGTGATGGTCTGTTTTCCTATCATATTAATTACTGCACTGGGTTCAATTTGTGATGTTTGCAAGTCAAATTAATTTCCATATGGGCAGCAAAATGAAAAAAAATATAATGCAATCTAGACTTTCCACTGATCGTACCAAAGATAAGCTGAAAACGCAATGAAAAGAACTAGTTGGCTTATTACATGGAGCTTATATTCACAGGTGCTTATTTTCTTAGGATAACTCGTAATAACTATCCCTAAGAAACTTGGCTAATAGAACTAGCATACAAATAACATGTCACGATGATTGCAATGGAGGAGTGACGTACCATGGCACACTCTATAGGCTCACCGTTGCCTCTCCTTTTTTTGCGATATTCCATGAAATTGCCACATACATCTTGTACTTTTTCATTGTGTAACCCTATCTGCAAGTTGACACGGCTAATTTCAGACATCTCTACATGATACTACATTGCATATCCCTTGCGCATATTTAAACCACCAATTAACGATTGTGTGCGTACCATAAACTAGCCATGACTCTGTATGCTAGACTAGCAGGCACTCTAAGGGAGCCTAATGTAGTGCACTGGAATTCCTACATGCCACCTATGATTTTGTGTAATGTACTGCCCCTGTTCCTAAATATATGTCTTTGTAGAGATTCCAGTATGGACCACATACAGATGTATATAGATGCATTTTCAAGTGTAGATTCACTCATTTTGCTCCGTGTGTAGCCTATAGTGGAATCTCTAGAAAGACTTATATTTAGGAACGGAGGTATGAGGTAGTATCATATATGACATCTACATATCTAATTTAGCAGCCAGTAGTAGAAATCATTGTCTGCACAAAGGGATTACTGGTCGAAAATCCAAGCAAAGCACGCTAGCAGGCACAGAACAATACAAGAGAGAGAGAGACGCGCTTACAAGATCATAGCAATGCCTCAGTCCAGGATCTTGGTTGGCCAAGCTGTTAGATCCAGAAGAAACATTGTCCTTGTAGTTTTTGCCAGCTGCATAATAGGTAACAGCGACCCGTTAGTATATTTGAAGTACATCGGGCATGTGATGCTGGACGGGTTTAAAGGTGACAAGTACCTAGGCCGTGGCAGGTGCTTGGCATCTCTCCAGACTATGGGAACCAGGTTAGAAACGTCAAGGGTGATGACACTGCGCTGGCTGTCGGGGTCTGGTAAGGAGATCTAGAACCGTCGAGTAGGGTGTTTGTGGAGCGACTCCGGTAGGGTGGACTACGGTGTGGGCAAAGCGGATCTATGGCCGTGCACGAGGGCGTAGGTGAAGCTGCTCTGGTGGTTGGGTTAAGGATGGTGTCGACGATGCGGATCTGCGGCCGTGGACGGGGCGTCAGAAGTTGCTCCGGTGGTTGGGTTAAGGGTGGTGTCGACGATCCGGATCTGCGGCCGTGGATGGGGCGTCAGAAGTTGCTCCGGTAGGTCGGATGAGGTTGCGAGGAAGTGGATCTGAGGCCGTGGACTTGTGAGTTGGCAAAGCGGCCCCGGTAGGTTTGAGAATGGTATAGGCGAACCTACTCCGGTATGGTTGAGGAAGGTGTCGAAAAAGCGGCTCCGGTAGGGTTGAGGAAGGTGTCGGCGAAGAGGATTAGAGGCCGTCGACGGGGGTGTCGGTGGGGCCGCTCCAGGTGGTGTGGATGAAGCGTCTCCGATGGGGAGTACGAATGAGCCGCTGCAGATGTGCGGCGGTTGACGAGAGTACCGATGAAGCAGATCCGGCGCCGTGGACAAGGCCAGCACTGAATGGGCTGTGGTACAGTGGTGGATGAGCAGTCTACTTGTTTCTATGGGAGGTGGGAGGGTAGATGCAGCCGCAGAAGCAGATCCGACGAGGTGGACGCCGCTGGCAGTGAATGGGCTATGGTACGCCAGTGGATGAGCAGTCTAGGGTTTCGAGAGGGGAGGGGAGAAAGGGCGATGAAGTACGGACGGCGTGATGTAAGATGCTCTGGTGCTGTGGAGTTAGTCGTTTTTGTGGGTGGGGGAGAGGAAATGGTGGTGCCGTGTAGTGGGGGAACCGGAAGATACCAAAGCAGCTCCGACCTATCATGTAGATGAGGGCGGTATTGTAACTGTTGGTGTCCATGCACCAAGGACAAAAGGGGGATTTCGCATGCTAAAGACTAAGGTGGCGGAAATTTTAGAAGGAGGCGGGATATTTTGCCGCCCGCGGGATCGTTCGTATACAGTTTCAACTAATTTTGGACCGTGCTAGCGGGAAGGTCATGCTAGACTATGTACACAGGGCACGCGTCAGCAGTTAATAACTGGTGTGAAGTCCACCCCAGAAAAAAGATAATAACTCGGGATGATGCGCCGATAACTTGGACGTTCACACGGGCGTGACCAATCGTACGGGTGTAGTGGCACGTTCACAAAAAAGGGATCAAACGCTCAGCCTATGTATTTCTCATGTAAATAGATAATTTAGTGCCATTGGTTATTTACTTTAAACATAATGCATTGACGTGTTAGTGTAGAGGCGCACAAAAAGAAATGGATATTGTCGTCAGCTACTTAAAAGTGTTACCTCATATGATTACATAGCCTCCATTTCATAAATTGTGTACCCGTTGAATTCATATATGAATATTACATAAATTACTTCAAAATAGAAACTTAAATCATCCAAGACTAATGAATTTGAATGCAAGAGTAACAATGGTGCATGTTCATGATAACTACATTGGTTGTTTGAAGAAACATCACTGTAACTTTGGCACGCACAACTAAAAAGTCTTATTTAAATAGAAAAAATGTGATATGTGAGTGTCCAATCTTTATAGTGTTGAATCGATATTGTACCTTTGGCCACGATACGAAGTAGATATTGACTTATGTTCAAGCGATGCACGACCACGATCGCAAGATAGTGATACGTGAATGAATTGTGCAATCTCTCTCACGCGCACTTCGTGTATATCTCTCCCTCCGTCAGGGTTAAATTCGTCTTTCTACCCCGTCCTACAAGTCTCTCACACAGAAACACACACGCTCTCTATGTCTAACACGCCCACCCCTTTAATTCCGCCCACCCATAGCCACTAATGTCTCTGACACATATGCTATCTACCTATCCCTTAATATAGCTAGATATGTGTCACACAAACTCCTTCTCCCTAGTAGCAAGATGCCCATGCGTTGCACAGAACATCAACATGCATTTGTATGAGAAGTTTATCTTGTGGGAGAAAAGGATGAATGAGTAGATGGCCACACCGGAGGATTGATGCCCGGGACGAAATGTGTCACATCCGCTGGATGAAAATTCGATGGTGCGGGAGTACGGATCGGAGCACAGCAACGGAGCAGGCAAACTGCGTCCAATTAGGTGTCTCTGTGGTAGAAAGTTGATGGTCGCCGCAGTTCAGCTGGCCCGCATGTCATGCACACAAAGGCAGAGGAGCGGTGGGGCCAAGAGGGATGAGGGGCACGTCGGGGGGATGAGGATCCCCTGACGTGAACAATCCTACCATTCTTTCACTGACATGTGGAACCCATAAGCGTGGGTCCCACCTGTCAGCGAAGGAAAGGCAGGGCAAGGCAGTGATAGCCACATCAAAGGATCCATGTCCACGTCGGGGGACGTCGTGCCGTGGGTTGGAGCAGTATCGTGGGAATCGCGTGTGGGTGTGGCAGTGGTAGAAACAAGAAACGCGATGGTCGCCGTGGTTCAACTTCCATGGACAAGATGTCATGTCTGCTGACACATGTATATCAAAACTAGAGTGTTTATATTTCAAGCACGTGAACAAGTATTATTCTACTACTTTGGATCCATTGCAATGCACGGGCCAGCACATTGCTAGTAGTAGTGTCCATCTCTATCTCTAGAGGCCTTCCCTCATTCATCCTTTTCTCTCACAAGATAAACTACTCATACAAATGCATCTTGATGTTCCGTGGAATGCACAAGGATGTTTCCTTGGGGGTCTCTCTAGCGCGGCGTGGCCGTAGTTGCAAGTTGACGCCCCTTGAGATGCCGACGTTGAGGGGCACTCGGATTTCCTCCGGTGAGCAGGTAAGATGAGTTTGATCACGTAGTAAATGCATTCTAAAGACTACTTCCTTGTCCATTTCCTAATTCTCCCCCTTCCCACTGTTTCACAGGTTAGGCTCGGTGCGAGTGGAGATTGTATTGCATATGTACGGGAGGGTACCAACATCAATTTGCACAACATTTATAATGGTGAAACCGTTCCCGTAGAACCGTTGTCCAACATTGGGATCAGCCATGCAACGGGCCACCGTATGAATTGGTACGATGGAACCACGGTGAGATTGAATAAGATAGCATGAACCTTGCACATGGGGGTCAAAGGCGGACCATGCTGTCTGCGGCCGATTTGTTGCCGTACAAGTAGGAAGGCGCTGTGCTCCTTTCTAACCGCATCTTCGTGGTGACAAACCAGGGGACTTATTTTGTATGGGACACATCCTACGATATACTCCCTCTCTCCCAGTTTATTTGTTTTGAATCTTTTCGTTTTATAAGTTTCAAATTCAAATTTAGAACTCCCCATCACATCTTGAGATTACAATGTCCATTAAATTGTTGCGTGCATGTATAGTAAAGAAACAAATCTCGAGTTTGGCACGAGTTCGTGTTGCGGGAGCACCACAAGCCCTGGCGCAGGAGTTACATTTCCCTCTCAGGGCCGTCGGGACTGAGCTTCAGCGCCTTACTACACCTACCTTTCAGTCAATAACATGTGGACCTGATAGGTGACTGGTCCACATGTAATCCTCCCATAGGAAGAGGGGCAGTGGGGCCAATGGGGGTGAGCCGCAGGTCGGGGGACGTGTGGTTTCATGGGTTCGAGCGGCGTCGTGGGAATCGCGGGTGGATGTGGTAGAAACTTGATGCTCGCCGCATTTTAGGTAGCCCACATGTCATGCACACAAAGGCAGAGGGACGGTGCGACCGAGAGGGGTGAGGCGCACGTCGGGGGGCGTGGTGCCGTGGGTTGGAGAGGCGTCGTGGGAATCGCGAGATGAAACGTGATGGTCGCCGTAGTTGAACATCCATGGACAAGCTGTCATGTCTACGGACACATGCACTGCATACCGATCACTGGAAGGAGTAGCAGAGAAAGCTATATATGCGGATAAATAGTTCCTTATAGTCAAGTGGACCCACGCTACTACTCTATTCCAAAGACATGCACACCATCGAAATAGTCCATCTATATCAATATACACTGAGAGGGAATAATTTTTTTTGCAAGAGAGGAAATAGTTCATCCATCCATAATGCCCTCCTTCTGGTGCAGCCTTTTCTTCTTCTTCTTCTTCTTCTTCTTCTTCTTCATCTTCTTCTTCTTCTTCTTCTTCTTCTTCTTCTTCTTCTTGTTCTCATTCTTTGTGGGAGACGGCTTCGCAACAAGCTCTTTGGACCTTGCAACTATCTTGAAACTCACACGGGCATCGAGGGCAGCATATTTTATCCGCTCATACGTCAAGGGATAATTCTCCCATCCAGATGACCTTAATGCCACCATCTCGTCACCCTTCTGAAGATTTGTACCCAGCACAAAATTTGCTATGTCGAATAGGGATGGTGTCTGTTTATCACAAACTTCTACATGAACTTTGATTCTGGTTTGTAGGTCAGCGATGCTATTCAAATCAAGGTTGTACGGCTCCAGCTTCTGTTTGTCCCCTTCGATGGCTGCCCCATAGAAGTATACGTCCTCCCGAGACAAGAAATCATGAAGCTCACCTGGTATGGAGGGCGAGTGTATGATCTGGTACACCAAAACTTCATCTTCGAGGCACAGCTGAAGGACGGCGGCGCTCTGGATCTTCCCAGGGGCACGCTCCGTGTACTCTGCGTCGAGACCGATGACCCTCGTCTCTACCTTTTCGAGGGAGTTGGATACATTGTTGGTCCACTGCCGAACAACCCTTGGGTGGATGGTGACGGTGGCAACTATGCGCATTGAGCCTTTGACGAGGACATGTTGGACGCTAAAAACCTGCATCTCAATCTCTATCGCCATTTGGAACCGCTGGAACGGAGGGCTATGGTTTGGAGAATTAGGATTAGATGGCTAGTCTAACTGAAGTAGTAGATGATTATTTAAAGAGGTTAAAACAATGTGAACGCTGTGGGGTTTGGATGAAAATGAAGATGAAGGGGAGGTGAAGAAGCCGAGGAGAATCGGTTCCCGAGGAAGAAGTAAATGGGAGAAGTGGCGTGCAGGCAGTTGATTAGACGGCTAGGTAGACTAAACGAAAAGGCTATGCGAGTAGACTGATGAGTCATACATGTTCGTGTACGTGCCCATCCTTCCTGATAGGTGGGACCTATGCAAACAGATAAAAAAATGTGTTGTAGTTTTTTTTGAGTGCGTGAGTGGGAGACACAACATTCTCTGGGTAAGGAATACTCCCTCCGTTTAGGTGAGTATAAGTCACCATATGAAAATCAGGTTTTCCCAAAACCTTTAGGCATGGAGCATTAACTTCCTGCTTGATCCCCTCCCAGCCTCGTTAGCCAGCATTCTCTTCCTCTGCTGTCGCGTTCTACCTTTCCATTTTTCCTCTTCTCAAGTGTGGAACGATCTGCATGCCATCCTTGATGCACCAGAACGACCACTGCATGCATCGCGGCAGAGCGTTGATTGGCCATGCACGAGAATTTGGTTCTGCTCGCAATATGGATGATACCTGAACAATGAAGTGAACAGGCATGCTAGCACGGGAGACCTATTTATGCTATACAATACTGGAGTACTCATGTACCTACTAGTAGTAGTAGTAGTAGTAGTAGTAGTAGTAGTAGTAGTAGTAGTAGTAGTAGTAGTAGTAGTAGTACAACTATGGTACACTTGATGGTCAAAATACTATTCATCCGGTCCTCACAGTGAAGTGACAACACCTTGCGCCTGATACTAGTCCAGGTGGCGTGTTCGGGTTACCAAAGTCAGCCTCACCCTGTGCACAGTGCAGTCTGCCACCGCCGCTGTACAACACATTGGCGCCTCGCCTCATCTCCCTCTCCGCTCCCATAGCACCACTCCATCTCCATCTCTTTCTCCGTCTCCATCTCACGGTGCCCCCGTGTACCGTCCCCAGTACCACTATTCCCTCACTAGCCGCTCCAGCACCGACATCCTTCTCCCTCGTAAATCAAGCCCCCTTCCAAACTCCACCATGGTCGAACGCGAACCGCGCAGCATCCATATGAGCCGCAATTGGAGCAATCTCCCCAGTGACATCCTCGACCTCTGTTGTTCGTGTATGGATATGTTGAGTGCCCTGCGGCTGGCTGCATGCTCGAGGGACATGCACACGGCCATCATCGAAGCGAGGCCTAAGCTTTTCAAGACACCCTGCTTGCTGCTATCTGGTCTTGCGAGATTGGCTCACCATGATACGGAGGCATGCATGATGCCCCTCGACTTCAATCCGATCTCCATTAGCCGATACTTCTTTGCAGGTATGTAGTGGGTCGCCGTACATCATTTCCCTCGACATCGATCCGATCACCATCGCCCAAAACTTCTTGGCAGGTATGTACTGGGTCGGCATGAACTCCCACTGGATGGCTGCCTTCAGAGAAGATGGTAAAAAGTTGGTGCTCGTGAACTTCCAGACCTCCCATGAGATTATCCTTCCTTCATTGGATTATATAGAGTATTACCATCGCGGTCCAAGTCATCTAGATTACTACGTCAGTTGGATGGACCTTGTTTTGCAGAAGATTGTAATCTGCCAAGTGCCCATACGACATGCGAATTATGCAGACTTCAAGCTAATTGCCTTGTTCGACCGCGGACTCGCCTATCTTTACGCCGGTGCCTTCTTTAGCTGGAGACAACTCGGCTCGCAGTGGATCATCGTCAAAGATGATACACACTTCTGTGATGCTATTGAACACAATGGCATCATCTACACGATCGAAAAAGCAGATGGCACCACGTATTGCTGGGACGGCATGTGTAAGTTGTTTCCTCTCATGTTAATGATGACGCCATGACAATGTTTGAACTTTTTGTGATGATTGGCATATCTCTGTTTGAGCAGAATTTGAGTAGAACTATGGCAATGTATTAGAGATGCCGTAAATCAGCTATATTTGGAATGAGTTAATTCATGCGATTGTGACCATCTCATTACAGCCAATTTGTACCCTGAATAATCAAACGGTTAGGAATATATGGATATTATCCTTATTTTACAGTAATCTATATACTACTACTAAATATGAGTGTGTATCAATGGCCATGTTAGTTTCCTCATTTTCATGATGTAGAAACATGCACCACACTGTTGGTTTCATCTAACCATACATTAGGGAAGTAAATGTGCATATGGAGAACTCTATATTTGGAAGTAGTGAAATCCTGCAATGCTTACCATGTGTACATACCTATATTCGCCCTTCAGCAATCAATGGCTAGAATAATATCCTCACAAAAATTATGCCCACAGAACACGAGTATACAACAATGCATGGTATGTTAGTTACCTTGAAGAATTTGTTTGTGAGGACAGAACATGATTACATAACATGCATGACATGGTAGTTTCCTGTGAAGAATCGATTGCGAGATAACATGAGTATAACCATGCATGGCACTTCTATATTTTTGAACCCAGTATACATTTCCCTGTATTTTCCTCCCAGTTCCAACAGGGACATATCAATGCTGTTTCTTGCATTATCCTACTCATACTCTGAACAATGCTGATCTTACATTAACAATGCCTGTCCTTTTTGATATGATGTAGTGTCCCTACAGTTACTGCCCTTTGTAATCACACCACCTTTGCCAAAAACAGGGAAGCACAACTGGTTCCTCGCTCGATCAGACGACGACAAAAGACTGATGATCATTCGGACACATGAGCCGGAGAAGTTATATTGCAAAAACCCCACTGTATACAAGCACCGTGTAATACGTGAGTATCTGGACAATGGCTGTTATGTCTATGAGCAGGATACTATCTTGTTGGGGCCTTTAGGATTTTTTAGTTGGAGGCGGGTAAACAGCCTTGGTTCACACTCTCTGTTTCTCGGACTCAATTATCAGATTAACCAGGAGATCACCGTTGGCAAGGACCTTGATGGCAAAGAGGCTCTGTTTGCTATGGAAAACTGTGTCTACACGGCAAGCCCTAGGAGTTCGGGAGCAAACTCCCCTAATTGTCAACGATACAACCTGCAGCCAAAAGAAGGTGAGAATGACAAAGGCATCCGGATTAACTTTGATCCTTGGATGTCTCAATTACGACAGGCAGTAGTGTGGTTCAAGCCTTCAGGTTGATAGGTAATTGGGCTGTTGCATCGAAAGGGTGGAGTACTGGTGTCTCCGGATCACTGGTCGCTGAAGCGGGGCTGCAAATTATGATGGTGTTGGATCATCTCTTCGAATGACTTTGTTGTGTTTGCTGCTGGTTCTGGATGGGTAGTTCTTTCTTTTGTTATGCATATTCCTTGTCATTTGGTCATCCTCGTCTATGTCACTCTTACTATCTAATAGTTGCTTCTGTTTAGAATGTCATTCTCGTCTGGATCACGAGAGTCTGAGTGCTGCAGATGGGTGCGTTTTGGTGGTGTAGAAAGACTTCTTATGAACTATCATGTCTTGCTGTTTATGTCAGTAGTAGTCACTAGTCAGTGTTTGAATGTTGTATATATTGTTGTTTCGAACTGTTTATTGTCTCGAACTACTGGTGGGCTAAATGAGGGCATCACCATTCTCTAGTGTTCAGAGTATATCTCCTTTTGTCAAGTTATATAATTTGAGCTCTGTGTCTTTTCGATGATGTACACTTGTTTGGGCCAGTGAGGTGGCGTTGAATATGGGCCGAGTAGTAACGCAATGCCAAACAGGTCAATTATGACTCTCAGGTTGGGCTCTCAAAAGATCCTGAAAAAAAGGCCGGGCTCTCCAAAAAAGAATGAATAAGGACTCTTAGGCCGACATGTGGGCGCCATCGGTGTTTTCGTGCGCTTGCGCGCCGAGAGCATATTGGCGCGTGCTCGAAATTCATGCTACCTTTTCATCCGCAGTCTCCCGCCCCTCCCCCACCTCTGGAATCTCGATTCCTACTCCAGTTCCCCCAAATCCCCCTCCTGTACTCCCTGTACTCAAGCGCACTATGATGTCGCCGATCAATGCGGATCTCCGAGCCGGAGATCCTGAGGTCCGTCCTGCCTTCGGTCGTTGCGTGTTGTCGCTCATAAGTGGCATGGCGGCGCTTGACGACCGGTTTGCCGGCAAAGTGCTGATGGTAACCATCAACGGCGACCGGCCTCCCGTCTCGCCGGATGAGCTTGTCAGAGCTCTTGGCATTGCGCACGGCATCCAAATAAGTGACTTTCTTGTCGAAGTCTGTCCACCACCGGCTGATTTCTTCGTCAGGTTCTGGACAACTTTCGATTGCAGTCGTGTGTTCGAATCTTCCCGGTGTTTGTTCTGCGATGGCACGCTGGTGAGCTTTGATCGGTGGCACCCAGGATGGGGCTCGGTGCCCTCTGAGCTTGAGTTTTTAACAAAGCTTACCTTCCACGGCATGCCTTGACGTGCTTGGAACAGCGAGTCCATGAACGAGCTTACCAAGGACCTTGGAGGTGAGCTCGTAAGTATGTTTGTTCCTCCAGACAGCTGGGCTCTGACGGTTATGGCATGGATGAAGAAGCCGTCCACCATACCGAAGGTGATTGGTGTTGAGATACCGGTGCAGGAACCGGGGTTGTACTATTCGTCGCCACCAAGGCCGCCGCGGACCATGTTAGAGATGTACCTGTATCAAGTGTTCGTGCATGTCGGAGAAGTGGTCAATCCATCAATCGAAGTCCTGCCACCGCCGCTGGTGCCAGGGTCCGTCGACGACGTCCATTATAGGAGTCAACGTCAGACTTTCCCCGTGTTGCTCGGAACGATGGATGGCACAGGGCCTACTCCATCGCGCGGCGGAGGCCACTGCTTCTTTGGGAGAAGAGGCAGGGCTAGCTGCCTGGATGTGCTCTAATTTGAGGTAACAACTGAATCTTGTCAGATACTAAGTAAATCCGAGCTATGGGTGTGAAGCGCTGATATGCCAGTACATTTGATTGTGACATGTTCTAATTTTGTACCTGAACTTTTTTAGAAAGGGTTGTACGTCAACTTAATGTGCTAGGAGAACTTATTGTGTTGTCCGTCTGTTTTCTTTGCACAACATTCAAGATATTTCCCCGTCATTGATAAAGACGATGAACCGTTATGTACGACTTTGTTGGTTTCAACATAGCCCTTCCCATAGCGATCCACTGCTTCCATCCTGATTGTGCCGCCTGTGTGAAATTTTTGTATGCAAGTTCAGTGTGCTATTGATGATCTATATGATTGTGTCAACTATATAAGTTTTTACTGAGCATCAGCAATGCATATGGCTGAAAGATATATTTACGAGCATCGGCCGATGGGTCTCTCTCTCTCTCACACACACACACACACGCGCACACACAAGTGGGACCCGTTGAATTATTTATTTGCTCGTGACAGCTTTTAATTAGGTTCCACTATAATCTAACTTTTTTCTTAAGTTATAAATTGAGCAAAGTGACTTCAAAAAGTTGTACAGAAGCCTTGTTTGGGCCTTTCCAGCGTCGCTGAATGTGGGTTGAGTAACCATGTTAGGTTGTACTGTACTACACAGGCCTTTTTTCGCTATTTTTTTAAAAATACATTTTTTAATTAATTTTCATAAATATTACGCTGGGTAATTTTTTTTCAAAAATAATACACCGTCGGCCCGCTGCAGGCCGACTGGGCCTAGTCGGCCCATAGCAGGCCGATTGGATTCCAGTCGGCCTACAGCTGGCTGACTGGCCCCTGTCGGCCCGCTGTGGGCTGATTGGGTCCTGTCGGCCCACTGTGGGCTGACTGGAGCTAATTGTCTCGCTGTGGGCTAATTGTTTTTGCAAAAGTGTTAATCATGTATTTAAAAATATGTGTATTGTGACCTCCTCCGCTCGCTGTGCGCCCACTGTTGACTAAAAAATTTGTTTTAAAAAGTGTTAATCATGTATTTAAAAATTGTTAAATGTGTGTATAAAAATGTTCCTTATCTATACAAAAAAATTTAAATGTGTGTATAAAAATAGCTTTTTTTTCAACATCAGCAATGCAACTCGGCCGACAGTTGTACACAATATCCGGGTCAACTTGTTATTCTCCGCTTCGCTGGGCTGCAAACTTTCCTAGGAGGTATGCGTTCGGCTTAACAAGAAAATGGACTTTAAGAAATAATAAATGGGATGTAATTATAATAACTGGACAGTTACTATGCACCAAACACGTAATTAGTTTGAAAAATATATTATTTTTGGAATTTGAAAATTTTAATTTCATTACTTGTTGCGCACGCAATATTTTGTTGGATTTTAACGTAATACAACTTTATTTTGAAATTATATTTAACCTGACTAGAAATTTCGGATAAAAATATTTCGGAACCCATCAAAATGTGGGACTTTTTTTTGAATTATGTTTTGAGTGGTTGTTTGAAATTATTAATCGTTGTCCTAGCTAGAAGTTGGGCTGTACTTTTAACAAACTGTAAATGGGCTATAGTAAATTCCATTAGAATTAAAAAATGGGCTGTAGATTCTTACAAATCGCAATTGTGCTATATGTTCTCTGCCAAATCCGAGTTGTGGGCCTACTAAGTTGACGCGTACCAAGGGCTTTGTCAACTTAGTCAATATAAACGATTCTAGCTGCAGTGATAGTACGATGTCCATCCAACGGCCGTAGTGCTTCTTCAACCTCTGGTCTTCTTGCTCCAGCCGCCCAAAGTAGCGCCAGTCGTGTCGCGTGCTCCTGCGTCCCGTGGCCGGCTGTGATGCCGTTGAGGCCTCACCGCCGCATACTACTCCCACCGCTGGCCAGGCCATCCCTCTACTCACCCACACCCCCTGTTATTCTGCGGCGACGACAGCCTCACACCGCAGTCGAACCAGTGAACCCTTGTACTCCTCTCCGCGTGGGCTTCCACTGCTGTGTCTTCCCTGCCTCTGCATCGTCCCCTTCCTAGTCCTCGCTGTCGGTGTCAAAACCGGCGGATCTCGAGCAGGGGGTCCCGAACTATGCGTCTAAGGCGGATGGTAACAGGAGACAGGGGACACAATGTTTTACCCAGGTTCGGGCCCTCTTGATGGAGCTAAAACCCTATGTCCTGCTTGATTAATATTGATGATATGGGTAGTACAAGAGTAGATCAACCACGAGATCAGAGAGGCTAAACCCTAGAAGCTAGCCTACGGTATGATTGTATGTTGTCCTACGGACTAAAATCCTCCGGTTTATATAGACACTGGAGAGGTTAGGGTTACACAAGGCCGGTTACAAAGGAGGAGATACACATATCCGTATTGCCTAGCTTGCCTTCCATGCCAAGTAGAGTCCCATCTGGACACGAGACAAAGTCTTCAATCAGCATCTTCATAGTCTAATAGTCCGGCCAATGGAGATAGTCCGGCTGTTAGGAGACCCCCTAATCCAGGACTCCCACAGTAGCCCCTGAACTAGGCTTTCAATGACGATGAGTCCGGCGCGCAGTATTGTCTTCGGCATTGCAAGGCGGGTTCCTCCTCCGAATATACCACGGAAGAATTTGAATATAAGGATAGTGTCCGACCCTGCAAAATAAGTTCCACATACCACCGTAGAGAGAATAATATTTTCACAAATACAATTTGCTGACTTGTTTTGGCAACACGACATTATGTCAAGGCCCGGCGACTATTCGAACCATTTCCTTTAACTAGCCCCGCACATGACGCGAGGCATTTTTTGACACGTCTTGTCAAAGCAGAGATCGTGTCCCCTTATCACGGGATTCTCATCAATACGGGTGTGGGTAACCCAACCGCGCCATCGATTACAGCACTTGGGGGATAAGCGAGTTTTACCAGGCTAGTGGGGACGCTTAGTTTCGTCCGCCCATATAAAGGGATAAGGATTCACCTTTTCATCCACGCCTTCTTCCTCCTTTGCTCATCCATTTTCGCGCACTCGAGCTCCAGCGCCCAAGTCCGTACTTCCCACCTCAACCTTCTCCAACCATGTCCGGAGCGGGGTGCAGGTGGATGGTCTCCTCCGTCACAGAGGGACACATCAAGAAGCTGAGGAGAGCCGGATACCTGCCCAACGACATCGCGCACCGGCTCCCAGATGAGGGGCAGCTCATCCCCACCACCAGGCCCCATGAGAGGATAGTGTTCCTAACCCATTTCCTACACGAACTGGGATTCCCACTCCACCCATTCGTTTGGGGGCTCATGTTCTACTACGGCCTGGATTTCCATGATCTGGCCCCGAACATCATCCTCAACATCTCGGCGTTTATCGTCGTGTGCGAGGCCTTCCTCCGCATCAAGCCCCACTTCGGCTTATGGCTGAAGACCTTCAATGTCAAGCCAAAGGTAGTGGGCGGCCGCCAGGAGGAGTGCGGAGGCGCCATGGTGGGCAAGATGCCTAATGTTACATGGCTTGAGGGCTCCTTCGTGGAGACCATAAAGGGGTGGCAATCGGGGTGGTTCTACATCACCGAGCCGCGTGACCCTGCATGGGCAGCGGCCCCGAGTTTCGATATGGCATCCCCACGCGGCTCACCTCCTGGAAAGAGAAGGTCCTGTCCTGGGGTAGTTCGGAAGAGCTGACCGGACTCCAAACATGAATTCAAAACATGGTGAATAAGAAGCTCAAGCCCGTCAACTTAGTCCAGGTCATGCTCGTCTGCCGGATCCTCCCGTGTCAACAATTGGCCTTCAACTTGTGGGAGTTTGACCCGGCCCAGCACCAAACTCTGAACAGGCTCTTCGACACAACACACGAGGATGCCTGGAAGGTGCTATTCAAGGGCGCCGAGGTTCCTCCTCCTACTACTGAGGATCGCGGATTCTGCGCGAAGCGCCAAGCCAGCGCGGTAAGCTGTTTTACCTCTTACAGGATACTTGTTTTTCATAGTTCGACTCTATGCGGGATCTAAGCTCCCGTTCCTTTGACAGGACTGGCAGGAAATGGCCGGACAGATCGACTGTCTGGCTCCCTTGCCCGAAGGCCCAGCAAACGCTCTCCTGACGGAGATGCTGACTCCGGCTCCTTACAAGGTGCTAGAGAAGACCAAGAAGGCCAAGGGAACCCGAAAGAGTTCCCGACGCCAGGTGTTATCGGACTCATCGTCCGGTGACTCTGCAGCACACTCCTCCCCCGAAGATGAGGAGGAAGAAGAAGATGCTCCCCCTTCAGTTGGGGGAGACAAGAAAAGAAAGGCCGCCCCAACTAGGGGGGGCGAAGGGTCCAAGAAGGGAAGGACTCTCCTTCCGGACAGTTCCACCGCCGCCGACGAAGGCGAAGACGAGTGTTTCCCCAGGGCCAAGCCCTTGGCGAGATCGTAAGTATTCGGATACCAGAGTAACTCATAGCATTCCTTTTTCACACTACTTTCCCTAACGTCGAACATGATTATGCAGGCCGCCACGAGCCAGTATCGATGTATCATCGGATGGCTCCCTAGGCTCGTCAGACATGGATAGCAATCCAGTCCCGATCGCCACCTCCCCTCATCCTGCTGATGATGTCGAGGTGCTGTCTCATGAGGCACCGGGTCGAGGGGAGACAGCCTCGGAGGCTCCTCAAGGCGGCCACCCGGACTCTGGGAGCCGAGGGGACAAGGCCCCTAAGAGCTCCGAGTTCGGCCCTCAGCCAACACTGCGCCGGAACCTCCAGTGGTTCCGGGCTCGGGCATGCGGCCTCCTTCTAAGAGGGGCGAGACGCCTGTACCGATGACCTCTGTCCATCCAGAGGTGCCGGACAATCTGCTGGAAGCTCTTCGCAGCGCTTCCATCGACGAGGAGCACCGCACTATCATGCGTGCGGTGATCCAGAAGGTTCAGCCCGCCAAGAGCGGATTGAATGAAGCCTGTGCCAGCCTTAACAGGCTTTGAGGTAAGTGTTTGAAATATAGGAAAATATTACCGCATAGACAGTAGCCCCTGATGCTTTGTTCGGTGTTCACAAAGAAAAGCCGAACAGAGGATCAAACAATATCGCAGGAGTCTAATATGAGTATGTCAATATGCGTATGCAGGTTTCGCTGATGGCATCCGCCGCACTGACTGTGGAGGTCGCCGTACTGAAGCAGGACCTCGAGGGGTCCAAGAAATAGCTCGGCCTTGCCAAGAGGCAGCTCGAGGAGAACAAGGGTAAGTAATACCCTGTCTATAGATATGTATATATAAAAGAAGACGTGATTGCAAAATGACAGGATCATCATATATTTGCCAGGGGCCACGACCGAGGTGGCAAACCTGAAGCAAGCGCCAACTAAGGCCGAAGATAAAGCGGCCAAGGAGTGCACCGAGTGGGAAAAGCAAGAGGCTCGTGTGGGTGAGGTGCAGCAAGAGCTCCAGGCTCTCGTGACGAAGCACGAGGCATTGGAGCTTGACTCGAAGACGCGGGAGTCTGAGCTTGCCGTGGCCCTCGAGAGCGCAAAAAGTGCCAAGGCCGAAGCCCAAAAGTCCCTCTAGGAGATCGACGCAATGAAGAATATAGCGGCGGGTAAGGCATTCTATATGCAGAGCAAGCATGTGAAAGTAAATTACCGATTACTTACCCGAATTCGGAGCTCTCCAGGAGCATTCGCAGATTTGCCCCGCAGCGTGTCGGATGCCGCGCAGTTTTACCAGGCCAAGGAGGGAAGCTCAATGGAGAAGTTGTTCCAGTCTCAGTATACTGGGACCGAACACCCGATGCCTCTGAGCGACCAGCTAAAGCAGTTGGTCGAGCTGCACAAGGCGGTCGAACAGGCCATGAAGGGCCTTATCGTCCGGCTTTGGCCTGGCGACGCCCTTCCGAACAGCTACTTCGGCCTGGTGAGGCGGCTTGTGGATGCCTGCCCATGGCTGGAGGTCGTCAAGCGGTCCGTCTACATTAAAGGTGCATGCCGGGCTTTCGCCCGTGTGAAGGTGTAGTGGGCCAAGCTAGATGCCGTGAAGCTGATCAAGGAAGGACCGCCGCAGGGCAAGGAGCATCGCACCCCCGAAATTTATTATGAGGGTGTCCTGAAGGGTGCCCGTCTTGTAGCGGACGAATGTTCAAAGGATGTAATATTTCAGTAAACTTTCTCGCGTGATCCTGTATGGTGAAAACTTGTTTCATATGCGCTATGCAATGCTTATGTGAATTTAAAATATTACCTTTTGTTTGGCTGTTTATCCAATCTGAGAGATGGCTAGTCCTCGGCTTCTGCCCCCACGCCACGAGTGCTGGGGTGTTCGGGATAAACCTGAGCACTCTTGTTCCCATATTTGGGTCCTTCGAGGGAGGTGCTCAGCACAACGAACAAGGCAACTGTACTAATAACGCTTTATCACTCTCACTTAGCCATAGAATTCTATAATTTTAAACTTTGGCGAAGCCCTTGGTATTCAGAAGGCCGAATTCGGGGCACGATACACGCCTTTAAGCCGGACAGGGCCGCCCCCTCGCTCTAAGCGGCATAAGTCTTTAGGGACTCGAAAACCTCGCCGAACAGCGACCAGTCTCTCGCCTTATCATGACAGTCAGTTTTAGCTTTCTCTACAGAGGTGCTAAGCCCAGCAGAACCGGGGCACAATCGCAGTAGTTCTCCTAGCGCTACCTTAGTCGATAGAGCGGAACGTAAGGTACCAAAACATAGGAGCCGGGCAAACCCAACATTTGACCAAAGACATGATTCGGAGCTGATGCATATAATGTTATAAGTTCGGGGTGCCGCACTTGTGAAAGTGTTCGGACTTTTCACACCATATTGTGGGGTGCGTAAGCCCCTGGTGTATTGGCCGTACCAAAGTGTACGGTTGCAAGGCGTCGTTAATGAACACATATATATATAACAAGAATGCAATAACAGTCGTAATGTTACGCATTGTTTATTCAAAAAGGTGCGTTAAAGCAGAATGATACAGATGGTGCGATAAGCAAAGAGTAGGACTATGTCCCTTCCAAGGGCAAGCTGAGGAACAGTATTAAATCAAATATTTCGCTCGTTATTGTAATCCACCTGGGAATTCCATGGTGTGACGTTGCTTTCTGCCTCCTTGGTAGTTGCATCATGTGTTCGGCGATAGTGCTGCCGGACAGGGTTTCCAGAGATTAAGGTCCTAAAAAAGAGAAAAATAACCAAACGGGAAGCCCCTAGTGCGGTTTAAGCCGTGTCTTGGGGCGTGCCATAGTGTGCCCCCCTCCCCACCTGTGCCCATGGTATTTTTAATGCGTAATTACATACGCATGGCACGAGTTTCGCCGTTCGACTGGGACTGGGGTGGGGGCCGCATTGCTACGCGAGCTCAGATCGCGCCAGGCGGCCTAGTTGCCGATTGCTCCAAGCGCGCTTGAAGGTGTCCGGGTCTTGAAACACCGAACTGGTGGATTGCCTTGAGAGGTTGCTTTGCGCTTCTGCTGCGAGGGCTGCGGTGTGCTCCTCCGTTCGGAGAGAGCGCTCTGTGTTTCCATTGACTGTAATAACCCCGCGAGGTCGTAGCATCTTGAGCTTGAGGTATGCATAATGCGGTACTGCACTGAATCTTGCAAATGCGGTTCGCCCGAGTAGTGCATGATAACCACTGCAGAACGGGACTATATCGAAGATTAACTCTTCGCTTCGGAAGTTGTCTGGGGATCCGAAGACCACTTCCAGTGTAATTGAGCATGTGCAATGGGCCTCTACACCTGGAATGACGCCCTTAAAGGTCATTTTTGTGGGTTTGATCCTTGAGGGGTCTATACCCATTTTGCACACTGTGTCCTGATAAAGCAGGTTCAGGCTACTGCCGCCATCCATAAGGACTCGAGTGAGGTGAAATCCGTCAATGATTGGGTCCAGAACCAGTGCGGCGAATCCGCCATGACGGATACTAGTGGGATGGTCCCTGCGATCGAAAGTGATCGGATAGGAGGACCATGGGTTGAACTTTGGGGCGACTGGCTCCAACGCATATACGTCCCTGAGCGCACGCTTCCGCTCCCTGTTGGGGATGTGGGTTGCGTATATCATGTTCACCGTCCGCACTTGTGGAGGAAACCTCTTCTGTCCTCCGGTGTGTGGCTGCCGGGGCTCCTCCTCGTCATCGCTATGTGGCCCCTTGTCCTTGTTTTTGGCAATTAACTTGTCGGCCTGCTTGAACACCCAACAATCCTGTTGGTGTGATTGGCTACCTTTCCTGGGGTGCCGTGTATTTGAAACGAGCGATCGAGTATACGTTCCAAGCTGGACGGCCCCGGCGTACTTTGTTTGAATGGCTTTTTCTGCTGACCGGGTTTAGAGCCTTTGAATCCGGCATTGACTGTTGTATCCTCGTTATTATCGCTGTTAATGCGGCGCTAATGTTTGTTGCAACGTGACTTGCTATTGCCATCCTTGGTATACGAAGTACCATGGTTCTTTGATATGTTATTACTGCGAGCCAGCCAGCTGTCTTCTCCCGCACAAAAGTGGGTCATGAGTGTCGTGAGGGCTGCCATAGATTTCGGCTTTTCCTGACCAAGGTGTCGGGCTAGCCACTCATCGCGGATGTTGTGTTTGAAAGCCGCTAGGACCTCTGCATTCGGACAGTCAACGATTTGATTTTTCTTTGTTAGGAACCGAGTCCAGAATTGTCTGGCCGATTCTTCTGGCTGCTGAATTATGTGGCTCAAGTCATCGGCATCGGGTGGCCTCACATAAGTGCCCTGAAAGTTGTCGAGGAATGCAGCTTCTAGATCTTCCCAATAGCTAATGGACTCTGCTGGCAAGCTGTTAAGCCAATGCCGTGCTGGTCCCTTGAGCTTTAGTGGGAGGTATTTGATGGTGTGTAAGTCATCACCGCGGGCCATGTGGATGTGGAGGAGGCAATCCTCGATCCATACCGCGGGATCTGTTGTGCCGTTGTATGATTCAATATTCACAGGTTTCAAACCTTCTGGGATTTTATGATCCATTACTTCGTCTATGAAGCATAAGGGGTGTGCGGCGCCTCTGTATTGGGCTATATCGCGACGCAGCTTGAATGGGTCTTGCCTGCTGTGTTCGGCTCGGCCGGATTTACTTTTACTGTATCCGGCGTGACGTTTATCGTCTCGCATAGTGGCACGCCCTCATGATCCGTAGATCGATCTTGCATGCTTTGCTTTGTCCTCCAATATGTCTCGCAGGTCTGGCGTATCTCCCCATGCCTTTTTATTTGAATGGCGTCGGGGTGCAGGCTGAATTTTTGGCTGGAATGCCTCTCTATCGCAGCCATGAGGTGGCCGATCAGCCGCGTCATACGCTTCTTCCTCCAGTCGGGGTAGCAACCTGCATTTTGGGTAACTCTTGGAGGGGCGCTCGAGTTTATATTCCTCGGCCGCGAGGACTTCAGTCCATCTGTCAGCTAGCAGATCTTGATCAGCTTGAAGCTCCTGCTACTTTTTCTTAAGGCTATTTGTCGTGGCTATAAGCCAGCATTTGAAGCGCTCTTGTTCGACGGGATCCTCTGGCATGGCGAATTAGTCATTGCCGAGGCTTGCCTCGTCTTCGGAGGGGGGCATGTAATTATCATCCTCCGCCTCTCCATCTGCCGCTCTCTCAGGAGGGCTGGCTCTTCCATCCTCCTGCTCTAAATCTTGTTGGAGGGGATTGTTGTTGTCTACGGCACTATCCGGAGTGTTATTTGAAGGAAATATTCCCTAGAGACAATAATAAAGTTATTATTTATTTCCTTATATCATGATAAATGTTTATTATTCATGCTAGAATTGTATTAACCGAAAACATAATACATGTGTCAATACATAGACAAACAGAGTGTCACTAGTATGCCTCCACTTGACTAGCTCGTTAATCAAAGATGGTTATGTTTCCTAACCATGAACAAAGTGTTGTTATTTGATTAACAAGGTCACATCATTAGTTGAATGATCTGATTGACATGACCCATTCCATTAGCTTAGCACCCGATCGTTTAGTATGTTGCGATTGCTTTCTTCATGACTTATACATGTTCCTATGACTATGAGATTATGCAACTCCCGTTTGCCGGAGGAACACTTTGTGTGCTACCAAACGTCACAACGTAATTGGGTGATTATAAAGGAGCATTACAGGTGTCTCCAAAGGTACATGTTGGGTTGGCATATTTCGAGATTAGGATTTGTCACTCCGATTGTCGGAGAGGTATCTCTGGGCCCTCTCGGTAATGCACATCACATAAGCCTTGCAAGCATTACAACTAATATGTTAGTTGTGAGATGATGTATTACAGAACGAGTAAAGAGACTTGCCGGTAACGAGATTGAACTAGGTATTGGATACCGACGATCGAATCTCGGGCAAGTAACATACCAATGACAAAGGGAACAACGTATGTTGTTATGCGGTCTGACCGATAAAGATCTTCGTAGATTATGTAGGAGCCAATATGGGCATCCAGGTCCCGCTATTGGTTATTGACCGGAGACATGTCTCGGTCATGTCTACATTATTCTCGAACCGTAGGGTCCGCACGCTTAATGTTACGATGACAGTTATTATGAGTTTATGCATTTTGATGTACCGAAGGTTGTTCGGAGTCCCGGATGTGATCACGGACATGACGAGGAGTCTTGAAATGGTCGAGACATAAAGATTGATATATTGGAAGCCTATGTTTGGATATCGGAAGTGTTCCGGGTGAAATCGGGATTTTACCGGAGTACCGGGAGGTTATCGGAACCCCCCGGGAGCTATATGGGCCTTAGTGGGCTTTAGTGGAAAGGAGAAAGGGGCAGCCCAAGGTGGCTGTGCGCCTCCCCCCCTTCCCCTAGTCCTATTAGGACTAGGAGAGGTGGCTGGCCCCCTCTCTCTCTTTCCCCCCTCAAGGAATCCTATTCCAACTAGGATTGGGGGGGGGGGGGAATCCTACTCCCAGAGGGAGTAGGACTCTCCTGGCGCGCCCTCCCTTGGCCGGCCAGCCTCCCCCTCCCTAGTCCTTTATATACAGAGGCAGGGCTCCCCAAAGAACACACAAGTTGATCCACGTGATCTATTCCTTAGCCGTGTGCGGCGACCCCAGCCACCATAGCCCTCGATATTACTGTAGCGGAGTTTAGGCGAAGCCCTGCTGCTGTAGTGCATCAAGATCGTGACCACGCCGTCGTGCTGACAGAACTCTTCCCCGACACTTTGCTGGATCGGAGTCCGGGGATCGTCATCGAGCTGTACGTGTGCTAAGAACTCGGAGGTGCCGGAGTAACGGTGCTTGGATCGGTCGGATCGGGAATACGTACGACTACTTCCTCTACATTGCGTCAACACTTCCGCAGTCGGTCTACGTGGGTACGCAGACAACACTCTCCCCTCTCGTTGCTATGCATCACCATGATCTTGCGTGTGCGTAGGAAATTTTTTGAAATTACTGCGTTCCCCAACAGTGGCATCCGAGCCTAGGTTATTTATGTTGATGTTATATGCACGAGTAGAACACAAGTGAGTTGTGGGCGATATAAGTCATACTGCCTACCAGCATGTCATACTTTGGTTCGGCGGTATTGTTGGATGAAGCGGCCCGGACCGACATTACGCGTACGCTTACGCGAGACCGGTGCTCCCGACGTGCTTTGCACATAGGTGGCTTGCGGGTGACAGTTTCTCCAACTTTTGTTGAACCGAGTGTGGCTACGCCCGGTCCTTGCGAAGGTTAAAACGGAGTCTATTTGACAAACTATCATTGTGGTTTTTGATGCGTAGGTAAGATTGGTTCTTGCTTAAGCCCGTAGTAGCCACGTAAAACTTGCAACAACAAAGTAGAGGACGTCTAACTTGTTTTTGCAGGGCATGTTGTGATGTGATATGGTCAAGGCATGATGCTAAATTTTATTGTATGAGATGATCATGTTTTGTAACCGAGTTATCGGCAACTGGCAGGAGCCATATGGTTGTCGCTTTATTGTATGCAATGCAATCGCGATGTAATGCTTTACTTTATCACTAAGCGGTAGCGATAGTCGTGGAAGCATAAGATTGGCGAGACGACAACGATGCTACGATGGAGATCAAGATGTCGCGCCGGTGACGATGGTGATCATGACGGTGCTTCGGAGATGGAGATCACAAGCACAAGATGATGATGGCCATATCATATCACTTATATTGATTGCATGTGATGTTTATCTTTTTATGCATCTTATCTTGCTTTGATTGACGGTAGCATTATAAGATGATCTCTCACTAAATTATCAAGAAGTGTTCTCCCTGAGTATGCACCGTTGCCAAAGTTCGTCGTGCCCAGACACCACGTGATGATCGGGTGTGATAAGCTCTACGTCCATCTACAACGGGTGCAAGACAGTTTTGCACACGCAGAATACTCAGGTTAAACTTGACGAGCCTAGCATATGCAGATATGGCCTCGGAACACGGAGACCGAAAGGTCGAGCGTGAATCATATAGCAGATATGATCAACATAACGATGTTCACCATTGAAAACTACTCCATCTCACGTGATGATCGGTTATGGTTTAGTTGATTTGGATCACGTGATAACTTAGAGGATTAGAGGGATGTCTATCTAAGTGGGAGTTCTTAAGTAATATGATTAAATTGAACTTAAATTTATCATGAACTTAGTCCTGGTAGTATTTTGTAAATCATGTTGTAGATCAATAGCTCGCGTTGTTGCTTCCCTGTGTTTATTTTGATATGTTCCTAGAGAAAATTGTGTTGAAAGATGTTAGTAGCAAAGATGTGGATTGGATCCGTGGTCTGAGGTTTATCCTCATTGCTGCACAGAAGAATTATGTCCTTGATGCACCGCTAGGTGACGGACCTATTGCAGGAGCAGATGCAGACGTTATGAACGTTTGGCTAGCTCAATATGATGACTACTTGATAGTTTAGTGCACCATGCTTAATGGCTTAGAATCGGGACTTCAAAGACGTTTTAAACATCATGGAGAATATGAGATGTTGCAGGAGTTGAAGTTAATATTTCAAGCAAATACCCGAGTTGAGAGATATGAAAGTCTCCAAGAAGTTCTATAGCTAAAAGATGGAGGAGAATCGCTCAACTAGTGAGCATGCAACAATCGCTTGAATCAAGTGGGAGTTAATCTTCCAGATAAGATAGTGATTGACAGAATTCTCTAGTCACCATCACCAAGTTAGTAGAACTTTGTGATGAACTATGATATGCAAGGGATAACGGAAACGAATCCCGAGCTTTTCATGATGATGAAATCGATGAAGGTTGAAATCAAGAAAGAGCATCAAGTGTTGATGGTTGACAAGATCACTAGTTTCAAGAAAAAGGGCAAAGGGAAGAAGAAGGGGAACTTCAAGAAGAACAGCAAGCAAGTTGCTGCTCAAGAGAAGAAACCCAAGTCTGGAACTAAGCCTAAAACTGAGTGCTTCTACTGCAAGCAGACTGGTCACTGGAAGCGGAACTGCCCCAAGTATTTGGCGGATAAGAAGGATGGCAAGGTGAACAAAGGTATATGTGATATACATGTTATTGATGTGTACCTTACTAGAGCTCGCAGTAGCACCTGGGTATTTGATACTGGTTCTGTTGCTAATATTTGCAACTCGAAACAGGGACTACGGATTAAGCGAACACTGGCGAAGGACGAGGTGACGATGCGCGTGGGAAACGGTTCCAAAGTCGATGTGATCGCGGTCGGCACGCTACCTCTACATCTACCTTCGGGATTAGTATTAGACCTAAATAATTGTTATTTGGTGCCAGCGTTGAGCATGAACATTATATCTGGATCTTGTTTAATGCGAGACGGTTATTCATTTAAATCAGAGAATAATGGTTGTTCAATTTATATGAGTAATATCTTTTATGGTCATGCACCCTTGAAGAGTGGTCTATTCTTATTGAATCTCGATAGTAGTAATACACATATTCATAATGTTGAAGACAAAAGATGCAGAGTTGATAATGAAAGTGCAACTTATTTGTGGCACTGTCATTTAGGTCATATCGGTGTAAAGCGCATGAAAAAACTCCATACTGATGGACTTTTGGAACCACTTGATTATGAATCACTTGGTACTTGCGAACCGTGCCTCATGGGCAAGATGACTAAAACACCGTTCTCCGGTACTATGGAGAGAGCAACAGATTTGTTGGAAATCATACATACCGATGTATGTGGTCCGATGAATATTGAGGCTCGTGGCGGATATCGTTATTTTCTCACCTTCACAGATGATTTAAGCAGATATGAGTATATCTACTTAATGAAACATAAGTCTGAAACATTTGAAAAGTTCAAAGAATTTCAAAGTGAAGTTGAAAATCATCGTAACAAGAAAATAAAGTTTCTACGATCTGATCGTGGAGGAGAATATTTGAGTTACGAGTTTGGTGTACATTTGAAAAACTGTGGAATAGTTTCGCAACTCATGCCACCCGGAACACCACAGCGTAATGGTGTGTCCGAACGTCGTAATCGTACTTTACTAGATATGGTGCGATCTATGATGTCTCTTACAGATTTACCGCTATCATTTTGGGGTTATGCTTTAGAGACGGCCACATTCACGTTAAATAGGGCACCATCAAAATTCGTTGAGACGACACCTTATGAACTATGGTTTGGCAAGAAACCAAAGTTGTCATTTCTTAAAGTTTGGGGCTGCGATGCTTATGTGAAAAAGCTTCAACCTGATAAGCTCGAACCCAAATCGGAGAAATGTGTCTTCATAGGATATCCAAAGGAGACTGTTGGGTACACCTTCTATCACAGATCCGAAGGCAAGACATTCGTTGCTAAGAATGGATCCTTTCTAGAGAAGGAGTTTCTCTCGAAAGAAGTGAGTGGGAGGAAAGTAGAACTTGACGAGGTAACTATACCTGCTCCCTTACTGGAAAGTAGTACATCACAGAAAACTGTTTCAGTGACACCTACACCAGTTAGTGAGGAAGCTAATGATAATGATCATGAAACTTCAGATCAAGATACTACTGAACCTCGTAGATCAACCAGAGTAAGATCCGCGCCAGAGTGGTACGGTAATCCTGTTCTGGAAGTCATGCTACTAGATCATGATGAACCTACGAACTATGAAGAAGCGATGGTGAGCCCAGATTCCGCAAAATGGCTTGAAGCCATGAAATCTGAGATGGGATCCATGTATGAGAACAAAGTATGGACTTTGGTTGACTTTCCCGATGATCGGCAAGCAATTGAGAATAAATGGATCTTCAAGAGGAAGACGGACGCTGATAGTAGTGTTACTATCTACAAAGCTAGACTTGTCGAGAAATGTTTTTGACAAAGTTCAAGGTGTTGACTACGATGAAATTTTCTCACTCGTAGCGATGCTTAAGTCTGTCCAAATCATGTTAGCAATTGCCGCAATTTTATGAAATCTGGCAAATGGATAAACAAAACTACATTCCTTAATGGATTTAAAGAAGAGTTGTATATGATACAACCAGAAGGTTTTGTCAATCCTAAAGGTGCTAACAAAATATGCAAGCTCCAGCGATCCATCTATGGACTGGTGCAAGCATCTCAGAGTTGGAATATACGTTTTGATAAGTTGATCAAAGCATATAGTTTTATACAGACTTGCGGTGAAGCCTGTATTTACAAGAAAGTGAGTGGGAGCACTACAGCATTTCTGATAAGTATATGTGTATGACATATTGTTGATCGGAAATAATGTAGAATTATTCTGTAAAGCATAAAGGAGTGTTTGAAAGGAGTTTTTCAAAGAAAGACTTCGGTAAAGCTGCTTACATATTGAGCATCAAGATCTATAGAGATAGATCAAGATGCTTGATAAGTTTTTTCAATAAGTACATACCTTGACAAGATTTTGAAGTAGTTCAAAATGGAGCAGTCAAAGAAAGAGTTCTTGCCTGTATTACAAGGTGTGAGGTTGAGTAAGACTCAAAGCCCGACCACGGCAGAAGATAGAAAGAGAATGAAAGTCATTCCCTATGCCTCAGTCATAGGTTCTATAAAGTATGCCATGCTGTGTACTAGATCTATTGTATACCCTACACTTTGTTAAAGCAAAGGAAATACAATAGTGATCTAAGAGTAGATCACTGGACAGCGGTCAAAATTATCCTTAGTGGAATAAGGAAATATTTCTCAATTATGGAGGTGACAAAAAGGTTCGTCGTAAAAGGTTACATCGATGCAAGTTTTGACACAGATCTGGATGACTCTAAGTCTCGATCTAGATACATATTGAAAGTGGGAGCAATAAGCTAGAGTAGCTCCGCGCAGAGCATTGTTGACATAGAAATTCGCAAAATACTTACGGATCTGAATGTGACAGACCCGTTGACTAAAATTATCTCACAAGCAAAACATGATCACACCTTAGTACTCTTTGGGTGTTAATCACATAGCGATGTGAACTAGATTACTGACTCTAGTAAACCCTTTGGGTGTTGATCACATATCGATGTGAACTATGGGT
This sequence comes from Triticum urartu, assembly GCF_003073215.2. Lineage (NCBI taxonomy): Eukaryota > Viridiplantae > Streptophyta > Magnoliopsida > Poales > Poaceae > Triticum > Triticum urartu. The sequence continues at coordinate 327,556,568 of NC_053027.1, read as the reverse complement.
GTTAATCACATGGTGATGTGAACTATTGCTGTTAAATCACATGGCGATGTGAACTAGATTATTGACTCTAGTGCAAGTGGGAGACTGAAGGAAATATGCCCTAGAGGCAATAATAAAGTTATTATTTATTTCCTTATATCATGATAAATGTTTATTATTCATGCTAGAATTGTATTAACCGGAAACATAATACATGTGTGAATACATAGACAAACAGAGTGTCACAATTATGCCTCACTTGACTAGCTCATTAATCAAAGATGGTTATGTTTCCTAACCATGAACAAAGTGTTGTTATTTGATTAACAAGGTCACATCATTAGTTAAATGATCTGATTAACATGACCCATTCCATTAGCTTAGCACCCGATCGTTTAGTATGTTGCTATTGCTTTCTTCATGACTTATACATGTTCCTATGACTATGAGATTATGCAACTCCCGTTTGCCGGAGGAACACTTTGTGTGCTACCAAACGTCACAACGTAACTGGGTGATTATAAAGGAGCATTACAGGTGTCTCCAAAGGTACATGTTGGGTTGGCGTATTTCGAGATTAGGATTTGTCACTCCGATTGTCGGAGAGGTATCTCTGGGCCCTCTCGATAATGCACATCACATAAGCCTTGCAAGTATTACAACTAATATGTTAGTTGTGAGATGATGTATTACGGAACGAGTAAAGAGACTTGCCGGTAACGAGATTGAACTAGGTATTGGATACCGACGATCGAATCTCGGGCAAGTAACATACCGATGACAAAGGGAACAACGTATGTTGTTATGCGGTCTGACCGATAAAGATCTTCGTAGATTATGTAGGAGCCAATATGGGCATCCAGGTCCCACTATTGGTTATTGACCGGAGACGTGTCTCGGTCATGTCTACATTATTCTCGAACCGTAGGGTCCGCACGCTTAATGTTACGATGACAGTTATTATGAATTTATGCATTTTGATGTACCGAAGGTTGTTCGGAGTCCCGGATGTGATCACGGACATGACGAGGAGTCTCGAAATGGTCGAGACATAAAGATTGATATATTGGAAGGCTATGTTTGGATATTGGAAGTGTTCCGGGTGAAATCGGGATTTTACCGGAGTACCGGGAGGTTACCAGAACCCCCCGGGAGCTATATGTGCCTTAGTGGGCTTTAGTGGAAAGGAGAAAGGGGCAGCCCAAGGTGGCTGTGCGCCTCCCCCCCTTACCCTAGTCCTATTAGGACTAGGAGAGGTGGCCGGCCCCCTCTCTCTCTTTCCCCCCTCAAGGAATCCTATTCCAACTAGGATTGGGGGGGAATCCTACTCCCAGAGGGAGTAGGACTCTCCTGGCGCGCCCTCCCTTGGCCGGCCAGCCTCCCCCCTCTAGTCCTTTATATACAGAGGCAAGGCACCCCAAAGAACACACAAGTTGATCCACGTGATCTATTCCTTAGCCGTGTGCGGCGACCCCAGCCACCATAGCCCTTGATTTTACATTAGCAGAGTTTAGGCGAAGCCCTGCTGCTGTAGTGCATCAAGATCGTCACCACACCGTCGTGCTGACAGAACTCTTCCCCGACACTTTGCTGGATCGGAGTCCGGGGATCGTCATCGAGCTGTACGTGTGCTAAGAACTCGGAGGTGCCGGAGTAACGGTGCTTGGATCGGTCGGATCGGGAAGACGTACGACTACTTCCTCTACATTGCGTCAACGCTTCCGCAGTCGGTCTGCGTGGGTACGTAGACAACACTCTCCCCTCTCGTTGCTATGCATCACCATGATCTTGCGTGTGCGTAGGAAATTTTTTGAAATTACTGCGTTCCCCAACATTATTATCTCCTGTGCCGGTATCACCACTTTTGCTTTGGCGGGACTTAGAGCGGCGCCGTTGACGTCGGCGCTTGGGTTTCTTCTTGGAGGGGTCATCCTCCGCTATCTCGTCGCCATTGCCTTCTTTGGGTGTATCCACCATGTATATATCGTATGAAGAGGTGGCTGTCCAGTGCCCTGTGGGCAGTGGTTCCCCTTCGTCTCCCACATCTTCGTCCATACCGTCGATGTCTTCGGAGTCGAAGTCGAGCATGTCGGTTAAGTCATCGACCGTGGCTACTACGTGGGTGGTGGGTGGGCCGCGAATTTCTTCGTCGTCCGCATCCCAGTCTTGCCGGACATAGTTCGGCCAGGATCCTCCTGACAAGGAGAGAGACCTTAATGAGTTCAGTATGTCACCAAAGGAAGAGTGCTAAAAAATATCCGCGGAGGTGAACTCCATGATCGGCGCCCAATCGGATTCGATAGGAACGGGCGCATGCGGCTCGGAGTCCGTGGTCGGAGAAGGATCCGGCAGTTTAACAACACGGCTCTCGTGCAAGCTAAGGTCGATGTTTGGCTTGATCGCCGCTGAGGGTAGGGCCTCCGTGGCAGGGTCCATCCACCCATCCATGGACGGCGCAACTGGCTCTGAATTGAGGGTCGGAGCGGCTACCTGTGCGATCTCCTGAACATTGTCCGATGGTAGAGCTAAATCGTACTCATTGTGACCGCGTGACGCACAAGGCAGAGGCTCGAATTCGTCGAAGATCAAGTCTCCACGGATATCGGCCGTGTAGTTTAAGCTTCCAAACCTGACCTGGTGGCCAGGGGCGTAACTTTCAATCTGCTCCAGATGGCCAAGCGAATTGGCCCGCAGTGCAATGCCCCCGAACACGAAGATCTGTCCGGGGAGAAAAGTCTCACCCTGGATTGCATCGCTATCGATGATAGTAGGAGCCATCAAGCCTAACGGCGACGACCCAGAGGAACTCTCAATGAAAGCACCAATGTCGGTGTCAAAACCGGCGGATCTCGGGTAGGGGGTCCCAAACTATGCGTCTAAGGTAGATGGTAACAGGAGGCAGGGGACACTATGTTTGACCCAGGTTCGGGCCCTCTTGATGGAGGTAAAACCCTAAGTCCTACTTGATTAATATTGATGATATCGGTAGTACAAGAGTAGATCTACCACGAGATCGGAGAGGCTAAAACCTAGAAGCTAGCCTATGGTATGATTGTATGTTGTCCTACAGACTAAAATCCTCCGGTTTATATAGACACCGGAGAGGTTAGGGTTACACAAGGTCGGTTACAAAGGAGGAGATACACATATCCGTATTGCCTAGCTTGCCTTCCACGCCAAGTAGAGTCCCATCCGGACACGAGACGAAGTCTTCAATCCTGTATCTTCATAGTCTAACAGTCCGGCCAATGGAGATAGTTCGGCTGTCCGGAGACACCCTAAACCAGGACTCCCACACTCGCCGTCGTCCAGACCACCGCCCTGGTGCTCTCGGCGCGGCATGGTCAACGTGGTCAATGACCAACTTCCATCGGAAGAGTACTGTATGTGGAGAGGCTGACAGCTGGGTCCATGGCAGCCGCAAGGAAGTGCCTCCTTATTACGCGCAAAATAATTATTCCTCCACCTGACAATGGGGACCCACCAGAAGGGCCACCATATTTCACGAAAAAAATGATTCACCCCCTGACTGCTGGGACCCACGAGCTCCATCTTCGCACGCAAGGAAGTGCGTCCAGAAAAAACGATTCACCCCCTGACTGCTGGGACCCACCAACGCCCCGACTGCTGGGACCCACCAGCTACACCGTCGCATGCAAGGAAGTGCATCCGGGCAAAAAAACAAAACGATTCGCCCCCTGACTGCTGGGACCCACCAGCTACATCTTTGCAGGCAAGGAAGTGCCTTACAGTCGGGACCCACCTGGTCGAAGCGTACGCAGCGTTGTCATTCTGGTCGTGAACGTGTACGTACATACTGGTCGATGTAGAGGCGCGCACGTGTCGTAGTAGAGGCGCGCACGTGTCGTAGTAGAGGCGCGCACGTAGCATGTACACGGACATACAGCGGCCAGGGTGCAAGAAAGAAAATACAGCCATGTATGTGTACATACAGGCGGGGTCTCAAACGCCTACTCGCGCATACGTACGGCCAGGGCTTGTGTACATGGCTGGGTCAGAACGGAGAAATAGCGTCGTCATCGTGTTCATGGGTAGGCAACGGAATGCGTCGTGTGCATGGGGAGGCAACGGAATGCGTCGTGTTCATCAGGAGGGCTTGGATGGAACAGGAGATGGAAACGAGGCCTGGCGTACCGCAGAATGGAGGAAACGGCCTTGTGTTCGACCGGCCACATTCGAAACAGGATCCTGTTCATCGGGAGGGGTCTGGCGTATCGAAAAATGGAGGAAACAGACCTCCTACGGTCGAAACGGGGGTCCTGTTGATCGGGAGGGGTGTGGCGTACTGCAAAACGGAGAAAACGGACTTGTGTTGGAGCGCTATGGTCGAAACGGGGGTCATGTTCATCAGGAGGGGTGTGGCGTACCGCAAAACGGGACTCCACGGGATACTGTTCATCTCCACCGTCGACCACCTCCAGCCTCCACGGGCTCCTGTTTATCCAGCCTCCATGGGCTCCTGTTCATCCAGCCTCCACCGCGCGCTACTCCACTGGCTACTGTTCAACCACCCCTCCACCTCTACTGTTCGTCCAGCCCTCCACAGCACGTGGTCCTGTTCAACCACCCCTCCACGGGCACCCCTCCACCATCTACTGTTCATCCAGCCCTCCACACCATGGGGTCCTGTTCAACCACCCCTCCACCGTGTAATGTTCATCCAGCCCTCCACACCACGGGGTCCTGTTCATCCACCCCTCCACGGGCACCCCTCCACCATCTACTGTTCATCCAACCCTCCACCACACCACGGGGTCCTATTCATCCAGAGGCAACGCCATCGCTCACTGTTCATCCAACCCCCCCCCCCCCCCCCCCCCCCCCCCCCGCAACGCTCACTGTTCATCACATCGATCGGCTTCAGTTAGCAGCAGTAGCGAAGGAATTGCTCGATCGGGTTCAGTTAACAGCCATCGATCGATCGCTCGGGTTCAGTAACGCGTAGCCTGCAGTGCAATCGCTCGGGTTTAGTTAGAGCCAACGCCTCGCTCGGGTTCAGTTAGAGCCAACACCTCGCACACACACACACACGTACGTGTACGAGAGAAACGCGCATCGCTCGGCGCCCGACCTCCCACCATAACCGGGAACTCCCCGAAATTTTCCTCGCCCTCGGTTCTACCATGGTTTTTTCCGTCATGGACGGCCCAAAGAATGTCATGTAGTTGCGTCTCCGGCCCGCCCAGGACAAAAAGCCCATTTTCTGTCATGATTTTTTGTCATAGAAGTAGGAGCCCACCACATCTATTATGATACTGGGTTTTGTCACAATTATCGTCATAGAAGTGTCATATGTATGACAGAAAAAAAATTTGTTCAGCCCAAAATGTCACAGATGTGTCTTCTTTTGTAGTGTATGGTGCGACCTATGATGTCTCTCACTGATTTACCACTATCGTTTTGGGGTTATGCTAGAGACGGCTGCATTCACGTTAAATAGGGCACCATCTAAATCCATCGAGACGACACCTTATGAACTGTGGTTTGTAAAGAAATCCAAGTTATCGTTTCTTTAAGTTTGGGGTTGCGATGCTTATGTGAAAAAACTTCAACCTGATAAGCTCGAACCCAAATCGAAGAAGTGTGTCTTCATAGGATACCCAAAGGAGACTACTGGGTACACCTTCTATCACAGATCCAAGGCAAGATATTCGTTGCTAAGAATGGATCCTCTCTAGAGAAGGAGGTTCTCTCGAAAGAAGTGAGTGGGAGGAAAGTAGAACTTGATGAGGTAATTGTACCTTCTCCCTTATTGGAAAATAGTTCATCACTGAAATCAGTTCCAGTGATTCCTACACCAGTAAGTGAGGAAGCTAATGATGATGATCATGAAACTTCTGATCAAGTTACTACCGAACCTCATAGGTTAACCAGAGTAAGGTCCGCACCAGAGTGGTATGGTAATCCTGTTCTGGAAGTCATGTTACTTGACCATGACGAACCTATGATCTATGAGGAAGCAATGATGAGCCCAGATTCCGCAAAATGGCTTGAGGCCATGAAATCTGAGATGGGATCCATGTATGAGAACAAAGTGTGGACTTTGGTTGACTTGCCCGATGATCAGCAGGCCATAGAGAATAAATGGATCTTCAAGAAGAAGACTGACGCTGACGGTAATATTATTTTCTACAAAGCATGACTTGTTGCAAAAAGTTTTTGACAAGTTCAAGGAGTTGACTACGATGAGACCTTCTCACCCGTAGCGATGCTTATGTCCGTCCGAATCATGTTAGCCATTGCCACATTTTATGATTATGAAATTTGGCAAATGGATGTCAAAACTTCATTCCTTAATGGATATCTTAAAGAAGAGTTGTATATGATGCAACCAGAAGGTTTTGTCGATTCAAAAGGTGCTAACAAAGTGTGCAAGCTCCAGCGATCCATTTATGGATTTGTGCAAGCCTCTCGGAGTTGGAATATACGCTTTGATAGTGTGATCAAAGCATATGGTTTTATACAGACTTTTGGAGAAGCCTGTATTTATGAGAAAGTGAGTGGGAGCGCTATAGCATTTTTTATATTATATGTAGATGACATATTGTTGATCGGAAATGACACTGAATTTCTGAATAGCATAAAAGGATACTTGAATAAGAATTTTTCTATGAAAGACCTCGGTGAAGCTGCTTATTTATTGGGCATCGTGATCTATAGAGATAGATCAAGACGCTTAATTGGACTTTCACAAAGCAAATACCTTGATAAAGTTTTGAAGAAGTTCAAAATGGATCAGGCAAAGAAAGTGTTCTTGCCTGTATTACAAGGTGTGAAGTTGAGTCAGACTCAATGCCCGACCACTGCAGAAGATAGAGAGAAAATGAAAGGTGTTCCCTATGCTTCAGCCATAGGCTCTATCATGTATGCAATGTTGTGTACCAGACATGATGTGTGCCTTGCTATTAGTTTAGCGGGGAGGTACCAAAGTAATCCAGGTGTGGATAACTGGACATCGGTCAAGAATATCTTGAAATACCTGAAAAGGACCAAGGATATGTTTCTTGTATATGGAGGTGACATAGAGCTCGTCGTAAATGGTTACGTCGATGCAAGCTTTTACACTGATCTGGATGACTCTAAGTCACAAACCGGATACGTGTTTTTATTAAATGGTGGAGCTGTCAGTTGGTGTAGTTCCAAGCAGAGTGTCGTGGTGGGATCTACGTTTGAAGCAGAATACATAGCTGCTTCGGAAGCAGTAAATGAAGGAGTCTGGATGAAGAAGTTCATATCCGATCTAGGTTTCATACCTAGTGCATCGGGTCCAATGAAAATCTTTTGTGACAACACTGGTGCAATTGCCTTGGCAAAGGAATCCAGATTTCACAAGAGAACCAAGCACATCAAGAGACGCTCAATTCCATCCGTGATCAAGTTAAGGAGGGAGACATAGAGATTTGCAAGATACATACGGATCTGAATGTTGTAGACCCGTTGACTAAGCCTCTCTCAGGAGCAAAACATGATCTGCAGCAAGACTCCATGGATGTAAGAATCATTACAATGTAATCTAGATTATTGACTCTAGTGCAAGTGGGAGACTGAAGGAAATATGCCCTAGAGGCAATAATAAAGTTGTTATTTGTTTTTCCTTATATCATGATAAATGCTTATTATTCATGCTAGAATTGTATTAACTGGAAACTTAGTACATGTGTGAATACATAGACAAACAGAGTGTCACTAGTTTGCCTCTACTTGACTAGCTCGTTGAATCAATGATGTTTATGTTTCTTCCATAGACATGAGTTGTCATTGATTAACATGATCACATCATTAGAGAATGATGTGATTGACATGACCCATCCGTTATCTTAGCACGATGATCATTTACTTTGTTGTTATTGCTTTCTCCATAACTTATACATGTTCCTATGACTATGAGATCATGCAACTCCCGAATACTGGAGGAACACTTTGTGTGCTACCAAACGTCACAACGTAACTGGGCGATTATAAAGGTGCTCTATTGGTGTCTCCGATGGTATTTGTTGAGTTGGCATATACCAAGATTAGGATTTGTCACTCTAATTGTCAGAGAGGTATCTCTAGGCCCTCTCGGTAATGTACATCACTATAAGCCTTACAAGCAATGTAGCTAATGAGTTAGTTACGGGATGTAGCATTACAGAATGAGTAAAGAGACTTGCTGGTAACGAGATTGAACTAGGTATTGAGATACCGACGATCGAATCTCGGGCAAGTAACATACCAATGACAAAGGGAACAACGTATGTTGTTATGCGGTTTGACCGATAAAGATCTCCGTAGAATATATAGGAGCCAATATGAGCATCTAGGTTCCGCTATTCGTTATTGACTGGAGACATGTCTCGATCATGTCTACATAGTTATCGAACCCGTAGGGTCCGCACGCTTAGCGTTCAGTGACAATCGGTATTATAAGTTTATGTGTTTTGATGTACTGAAGATAGTTTGGAGTCCCGTATGTGATCACGGACATGACGAGGAGTCTCAAAATGGTTGGGACATAAAGATTGATATATTGGACGACTATATTCAGACACCAGATAAGTTCCGGGGGTCACTGGATATTTATCAGGGTGCCGGGGGGTTATCAGAACCCCCGGGGGAACTAATGGGCCAACATGGGCCTTGTGGGAGAGAAAGAGAGGAGAGGGCCTAGGGCTGGCCGCCCCCCCCTCAGGAGTCCGAATTGTACAAGGAGGGGGCGGCGCCCCCTCTTTCCTCCCTCTCTCCCTCTCCTTCCTTCCCCTTCCCCCTTACTAGTTGGAATAGGAAAGGTGAGTCCTACTCCTACTAGGAGGAGGACTCCCCCTCTCCTTGGCGCGCCCCAAGGCCGGCCGGTCTCCCCCTTGCTCCTTTATATACGGGGTCAGGGGACACCCCATGGACACACAAGTTGATCATTGATCTCTTAGCCGTGTGCAGTGCCCCCATCCACCGTAATCCACCTCAGTCATATCGTAGCGGTGCTTAGGCGAAGCCCTGTTCCGGTAGCATCATCATCATCATAATCACGCCGTCGTGCTGACGAAGCTCTCCCTCGACACTCTGCTCGATCGTGAGTTCATGGGACGTCACCGAGCCGAACTTGTGCAGATCACGGAGGTGTCGTACTTTCGGTACTAGGATCGGTCGATCGTGAAGACGTACGACTACATCAACCGCATTGTCATAACGCTTCCGCTTATGGTCTATGAGGGTACGTGGACAACACTCTTCCCCCTCTCGTTGCTATGCATCATCATGATCTTGCGTGTGCGTAGGAAAATTTTGAAATTACTGTGTTCCCCAACATATATAAACCGGAGGGTTTAGTCCGTAGAGGATAAGACAAATCATACATGCTAGACATCTAGGGTTTGGCCATTATGATCTCAAGGGAGATCAACTCTTGTAACCCATATACCCATCAAAGTTAATCAAGCATGAAGTAGGGTATTACCTCCATTAAGAGGGCCCAAACCTGGGTAAACATCGTGTCCCCTGCCTCCTGTTACCTTCGATCCATAGACACATAGTTCGGGACCCCCTACCCGAGATCGGCCGGTTTTGACACCGACACCTGTCGCTGTAAGTTTGCGGTTGCATTTGTTGTCGATGATGTTCTGGATGTTAACCGGCTGAGTGAACCCAGGGGCTTCACGCCAAACGAGCACCATTCGATGGATGCCTCGTCTGAGAGTTCCTGCCCATCTGAGTGAACCACAGCTAAGCTGCGATCCGATCGGTACATAGATGGCTGGGCAGGCCGACATGGAGTGTTGTGCTCGGAGACGTCGGTGAGGTTCGGCATGGATGTGCCCACAAGCGCATGAGTGCTATCCCATCCGATGGAGGCGGGTGGCTTTATCGCTTGCAGGCAGACATGATCCAAAGCGCATGGGCGGAGTTGCCCACGTCTAGCACCGAATTAATCTACATGCAAGTGGTGTTAACGCTAATTAAGTGAGAGTTAAAGCCATTCATGCATGTAATGGATGTTTCCCATGGCCATTTAATGTAGGACATAAATGGGAAGGAATTAAGATTAGAAAGAAAGTGGAAGGCGGAGTGCAGAGCTCCCTGGTCGGGCACGACGGCTGTGATTTTTGGCACAGATCCATCGTGAGGTGAGGCAATCCACGACAAATCCGAGCGCGGGACGACGTTCTTCTGCAAGGCTGCGCGCGGGTGGAGGTTGAGGCGGCGGCGAGTCGATCCGGTGGCTCCCATCTTGTTGTGGTCGAGGACGTGGAAAGCCTTGGCCTTGATGTCGCGTTAGGTTCGTGCATCGAACGTGGAGGTCGCTGTTGACGAGGGATGCCACTACAGCGTGTCGTGTCAGGCCATCGCGGAGAGGCCGCTGCAGTGCCAGGCCTGCACGCACCTCGCAACAACCACATCCAAGCGCCCGCACCGCCAGATGGACCACCGAGCGCATGTGATCGCTGCAGCCGGCTAATGGGTGGGTTGAGGTCGACTGAGAAGAGGAAGCAGGAGGCACAGTCCAACGCGCTGGCGCCGTGCGTGAGGACAATGGCCACGACCCTTAGCGTAGCACATCTATGCCCTTTTCCCTTCCTCGTCTCTTGTCTGATCTATTCATCGCGAGTTTTCATTGTTGATCCCGATGGGCGCCTGCTAGTATAGGCAGGAAAACAACATATTTGTTTAGATCCATGATGATTGTTAGGTCATAAGAGGATAGCATAGAAAGAAATATCTTGATCGATCCGTTTGTGAACGGTCATGCATGCTTGCAGTGTCAGGTGAAGATGTATCTTATCCTCTCCTTTTGAGGTGCTTCAGTTACTTGCTGCAAAGACGAACAATCCAATTAGGATGAATAGGAAATTAAACATAGATGAATGAAAAACCATCGGCATCATGGCTCGATAAACGCCATGCCCCACGGTGAGCGCCAACTGTTGTGGGAACAATTCCGACAATAGAGAGGGGTAGTGTATGGGAGCATGATCTATCGAGATGCATATGGGTGACACGGTGTTTTAGCGAGTTCGGGTCTCTCGCGGTGGAGATAACAACCCTACGTCTCGTGCTCCGGAGAGGCTTTGTTTTATCTAAGTATGTATCCGGAGATTACAATGTATGTGTGAGAGAGAGAAGAACAGATGTTCGTGCCTGAGGTAAGTCCTGAGACTAATGGCCGGGGGATAAGAATGAGGGCCTTCCCCCAAGTCTAGTGGTGGGGTGGCTTATATAGAGTGCGCCACTCCCTCACCTCCTATGTTACAAAGTGGGGGCATGAATGCCATAATGTCAGCTCACTATGAAGCCACCACTATGAGAATGATGCTTTGACTGCCTTCCTGCCTGTTGATCTTCGCATATCCGAGTGAGTCATACGACCGAGTGGTGGACTGCCATCTAAGTGGATGGCACGTTGCTTGTCCGAGTGGATATATAGTATGTCTATATGAAATTTATCTGGACCCACCTGATGTGTGGACCCCATGCTTTATGATATTTCGACCCTTCATGGGCCTACCAGTTATGTGTGTCCCCAACACTAGGCAAGTCGCCATCGTGGCGGCTCACACCTCTGGGTTATGACACCATCACCCGGTCTTGGGCCTTCAATCGGCCCACTTGGTAAGCCACCTCCAGTCTTTATGGCTCATCTTCTTGAACCTACTTGGGCTTTCCCTTATTGAGTCGCCAACAGTTTAACCCGGCCCCTCTGGGCGGGTCACACCATGGGGTTATATCCCCAACAAGTACCCATTAGCTTGATAGATTCACTAGGAGAAGCTTCATCTAGCACATTTGGCAGGTGCACTCTTTCTGAACCATTAGTCTCATCGAACCGCTCATCTACGGTTTCAACCACTTTATAGTGAAAGAGGTTGAAGACTCTGTAGGTGTGCGAATCCTTTTCATAATCAAGCATAAAACCTTCATGTGCTTTCAGTGGAAATTTGGAAGTCTGATGTGGATCCTTGATCCAGCACCTAGCACCAAAGACTTTGAAATAGCTTACGTTTGGCTTCTTACCAATGAGTAGTTCATAAGATGTCTTCTTCAAGAATTTGTGAAGATAAACTTTGTTGATGATGTGGCATGCAGTATAAATGGCTTCAGGCCAGAACATTCTTGGGGTCTTGTACACATCAAGCACCATACGAGCCATCTCAATGAGGGTCCTGTTCTTGTGCTCCACGACACCATTCTGCTGAGGTGTGTATGGAGCAGAGAGCTCATGAGTGATGCCGAGTGTATCAAGATAAGTGTGGAGGCTAGTGTTCTTGAATTCCGTGACATTATCACTCCTGATGTGCTTGATCTGATGCCATACACTACAAAAAAACATATCCGTGACATTTTGGGCCGAACGAAAAAATCTGTCATACATATGACACTTCTATGACGATAATTGTGAACAAACCCGGTATCATCATAGATGTGGTGGGATCCTACTTCTATGAAAAAAAATCATGACAGAAAATGGTCTTCTCGTCCTGGGCGGGCCAGAGACGCAGCTACATGACATTCTTTGGGCCGTCCATGACGGGAAAAACCGTGGTAGAAGCCAGGGGGAGGAAAATTTTGGGGAGTTCCCGGTTACGGTGGGAGGTCGGAGCCGAGCGATGCGTGTTTCTCTCGTACACGTACGCGCGTGTGTGCGAGGCGTTGGCTCTAACTGAACCCGGGCGAGGCGTTGGGCTCTAACTGAACCCGAGCGATTGCACTGCGGGCTATGCGTTACTGAACCCGAGCGATCGATCGATGGCTGTTAACTGAACCCGATCGAGCGATTCTTTCGCTACTGCTGCTAACTGAAGCCGATCGATGTTGCCTCTGGGATGAACAGTGAGTGTTGCGGGAGGGTGGATGAATAGTGAGCGGTGGCGTTAGCTCTAGATGAACAGGACCCCGTGGTGTGGTGGAGGGCTGGATGAACAGTAGACGGTGGAGGGGTGCCCGTGGAGGGGTGGTTGAACAGGACCCCGTGGTGTGGAGGGCTGGATGAACAGTAGACGGTGGAGGGGTGCCCGTGGAGGAGTGGTTGAACAGGACCCCGTGGTGTGGAGGGCTGGATGAACAGTAGACGATGGAGGGGTGCCCGTGGAGGGATGGTTGAACAGTAGCCGATGGAGTAGCGCGCGGTGGAGGCTGGATGAATAGGAGCCCGTGGAGGCTGGAGGAGGTCGACGGTAGCCCATGGAGGCTGGAGGAGGTCGACGGTGGAGATGAACAGTATCCCGTGGAGTCCCGTTTTGCGGTACGCCACACCCCTCCCGATGAACAGGACCCCCGTTTCAACCGTAGGAGATCCGTTTCGTCCGTTTTGCGGTACGCCACACCCCTCCCGATCAACAGGACCCCTGTTTCGACCGTAGGAGGTCCGTTTCCTCCGTTTTGCAGTACGCCACACCCCTCCCGATCAACAGAACCCCCGTTTCGACCGTAGGAGGTATGTTTCCTCCGTTGTGTGGTACGCCAGGCCTCGTTTACATCGCTTGTTCCATCCAAGCCCTCCCGAGGAACACGACCACGCATTCCGTTCCAACCCAGCCGGTTGTCTCCCACGCGTTCCGTTGCCTCCTGATGAACACAACGCATTCCGTTGCCTCCCCATGAACACGACGCATTCCATTGCCTCCCCATGAACACGACGCATTCCGTTGCCTCCCCATGAACACGACGACGACGTTATTTCTCCGTTCCGACCACGCCATGTACACGAGCCATGCCTGTACGTATGTGCGAGTAGGCGTTCGAGACCCCGCCCGTATGTACACATACGTGGCCGTATTTTCTTTCTTGCACCCTGGCCGCTGTACGTACGTGTACATGCTACGTGCGCGCCTCTACTACGACACGTGCGCGCCTCTACTACGACACGTGTGCGCCTCTACATCCACCAGTATATATGTACGTACACATTCGCGACCAGAATGACAATGCTATGTATGCTTCGACCAGGTGGGTCCCGACTGTCAGGCACTTCCTTGCCTGCGAAGATGTAGCTGGTGGGTCCCAGTAGTCAGGGGGGCGAATCGTTTTTTTTGCCCGGACGCACTTCTGTGCGTGCGAAGATGTAGCTGGTGGGTCCCAGCAGTCAGCGGCAAACATTTTTTTCGCAAAATACTGTGGCCCGTCCGGTGGGTCCCCGCTGTCAGGTGGAGGAATGATTATTTTGCATGTAATAAGGAGGCACTTCCTTGCTGCAGCCGTGGACCCAACTGTTAGCCTCTCCATGTAAAGTCCACGTCCAATGGAAGCCGTTCCTTGACCACATTGACCACGCCACGCCGAGAGCACTAGGGCGGTGGACAACGGCGAGGCCTAGGAAGGGGACGAGGCAGAGCCGGGGAAGACGCGGCAGTGGATGCCCACGCGTAGAGGAGTACGAGGGTTCACTGGTTTGCTGCGGTGTGAGCCTGCCGTCGCTGCAGAATAACAGGGGGTGTCGGTCATTGACCATGTTGACCAGGCCGCGCCGAGAGCACCTGGGTGGTGGACGACGGCGAGGCCTAGGAAGGGACGTCATGGAGGCATGGAAGACTCGGCAGTTGTTTCCCACGCGGAGGGGAGTACGACTGTACGAGGGTTTATTGGTTCGTCTGCCATCGCTGGAGAATAACAGCAGGTGTGGGTGAGTAGAGGGATGGCTAGGCCAGCGATGGGAGTACGGTGGGGCGGTGAGGCCTGCGCGGCAGCACAGCCAGCCGCGGGGAGGAGGGAGCAGGCAGTCCCGCCGGTGCTTGTTTGAGCGGCTGGAGCAGGGAGAGCAAAGATTGAAGAAGCACGACGGCCGTTCGATGGACATCCAACAGTCACTGCTTCTGCGTCAACCTTTATTTAGGAAAGCCTCAAATCTGTGGAAAAACAGCATACAACCCATCTGCCATTATTTCTAATAATTTACAGCCCATTTGCTAATTCTTAATGTTTTTTTGGAGCTCATATTCTTTTTGTTAGCATTACAGCCCATATTGTGGCCACGGTTAAAAAATTATACGAAATTTTGCATATTTCGGTGCGGTCCGAACTGTTTTTAATCCCGAAATTTCGACTCACATTCAAACTGATTTTAAAAATAAATGTATATCAATATAAAATCCAACAAATTCTCCACGCATAAAAATTAATGTAATTTAAAATCTCGTAATGAAAGAAAGATATTTGGAACTAATTGCCGGTTTGATGTGTTTTAAAAATGTACAACCCATTTCTCATTACTGATGAGCCATTTTCTCGGCCAGCCAAATGAAAGCTCTCCTCGTCTTGAATGATTTGCAGCCCAACAGGCCTGACAAAGTGACTTACTTGGAAAATCACAAAAAACTGGGCTGTGGCCATGGACCCAGCTGTCAGCCACTCCACGTACAGTACTCTTCCGATGGAAGTCGTTCCTTGACCATGTTGACCATGCCGCACGGAGAGAACCACGGCGGTGGACGATAGCGAGGCCTAGGAAGGGGACAACGCGGAGCCGAGGAAGACGCGGCTGTGGAAGCTCGCGCGGAGAGGAGTACGAGGGTTCACTGGTTCGGCTGCGGTGTGAGGCTACCGTCGCTGCAGGGCCTGACAGCGGGGGGGGTGTTTTTTCGCAAACTGTCGGGACCCCAATTCCAAGTCACATCGATCTAGCTGGTAACACCTCATATCACCTTGTGGCCTCACGCACGGTATTCCCACGGGTGTCGTCTTACCCTGGCCTGGGACCGTTTGCGCCTTTTGGCTCACGTATATGATTGTGTCATTAGCATCCATATGACAGAGAACCCGGGCCGACATGGCTAGTCGTGAACCCAAAGCGGCACTAACCTATGGGGACAGGCATAGATGATTCACATCGAGCATGTCGGTCAGCAGCGTGTGAATCCGGGTTGTAGCACTGGGCTAACAGGAATCCGGATGTCACCGCGTGACATTTCCCCAAAGGGACAGACACAGGAACGAAGTGAAATACATGCCGGCCAGTCAAGTGTCCTGAGCAGTAGTGCTGGGCTAGCAGGACTCCGGTGAACCGGGCTGTAGCGGACTACTATGGCTCAAGAAAGCACTAGACTACATTTCCCCATATGTGAGGCTGCCAAGGATAAACAACTAGATTGTCGGATCGCACACATAGCAATACACGTCACACGTACGCATAACGTGCAAGTATGTGTTGTATAACATGGCATCACAACATAACGCAACTCATATAGATAAAGGCCAAGAAGAGCCACATAGCATAAAATACAAACAGGGGTCACATGACCCAACATTCAGAGCATACAAGCAACGGAAGCATTACATGTCTGGGTACAGACAACTACAAAAGAAGAGGCTAAGAGGCCTGACTATCTATAAGTCCCTCCCAAGGACACAAGATCGTAGCTGAGGTGCAAGCTACTCGTCGAAGTCCAAGCAGTACTACTAGTGAGACAGTTGTCTCACCTACAAAACATAAATAAAGCAAACGTGAGTACAAAGGTACTCAGCAAGACTTACATCAGATCCTATCATACATGCATTTGTATCAAGAAGGTAATGTGGGGTTGAGTTGCAGCAAGCTAGCTTTGACTCGGTGGCTATCCTATTCTATGACAACGAGAAACTTCTTTGAGGTGAGGCAGCGCACACGAGTCCACTAAACACCACATCAAATACACTACTATGGATTCATCCTCGTCTCCTTACGAGAAGGCCATCCATAGCACTCACACTTGTCTTGAGCATTTTAGAGTATCCACTTTAAGTTGATAACGAGAAACTTCTTTGAGGTGAGGCAGCGCACACGAGTCCACTAAACACCACATCAAATACACTACTATGGATTCATCCTCGTCTCCTTACGAGAAGGCCATCCATAGCACTCACACTTGTCTTGAGCATTTTAGAGTATCCACTTTAAGTTGATAACGAGAAACTTCTTTGAGGTGAGGCAGCGCACACGAGTCCACTAAACACCACATCAAATACACTACTATGGATTCATCCTCGTCTCCTTACGAGAAGGCCATCCATAGCACTCACACTTGTCTTGAGCATTTTAGAGCATCCACTTTAAGTTGTCTATGTACCACGTAGGCATCCAAGAAGTCCATAACCAAGGACACGGCTATTCGAATAGATCAAGATAACCCTGCAGGGGTGTACTTCTTCACACATGCTCTCACCACTTATCACCATGTACACGGCATGTACCTCGGCAACCTTCAAGTGGAAGCCTGGCGAGGGTGTCGACCATGACCTGACTAACCACATAAGACTCTAGTCCAGGTTTATCGCCTATTCGGGTTCCATCCGCAAGGAGATCCGGCCGGGGTTTCGCTTACGGCCCCAAACGATATGTGCAGGGTTCCCAAGCCCACCTTGCCGGATGGATCTACTCTTGGTACACCATGCCACTTGTGCCTAGTCTATCCCAAGCCCACCTGGTCGGGTGCCACTTGGTAGACTACTAACACTACCTACAAACACCAGAAACTATTTGCGACTCCTGGACAGAGATCAAGTTGGCTAATAAGTCGAGAGGGGCACTTAAGCATTCCAATGTGTGGTAGTAGCTAGTCATTGGACAACATACACGGAACTCAGTGCTTAAGGACGGTTCCAGTGAGACGACCCACCATGTACTCCTACATGGCCTCTCACCGCTACCTTTACCAAATCGTGTTCACACGCTTAACTCTCAGCACCAGAACATATCGTACCACTCCAATTCAGTCCCGATGAATCAGACCTGACACAACTCTAAGGAATAGCAGGCATGGCATGGCAAGAACACAACATGGCTCAATCAACTCCTACACATGCTAGTGGGTTTTAACTATTTACTGTGGCAATGACAGGTCATGCAGAGGAATGGGTTCAACTACCGCAGCATAAAGTAGCAGTTGAATCGTTGTTGTCCTAATGCAATAAAAGAGAGCAGGAGCGAGAGAGTAGGATTGTATCGGAATGAACAAGGGGGGGGGGGTTTGCTTGCCTGGTAGATCAACAGGGGGCACTGCTCCTCAGACAGGTACTCTTGAACACTCTCCGGAGCAGGACCTATCGAGAAGGAACGGTGTCGAAAATCAAACACAAGCATATGCAACAATATGATGCATGAACATGGCATGAGTATGTGATGTTGTTTGAGTTAATGCATCTAGCATTTATTTGGTTGAAGTCCATTTGAACCAAGGGTTCAAATACAGCCCCAGATTAAGCTCTTAAACATGCCATAAGTGTGTTCCATATATACAGCATGTATAGGTTGGTTTGTCATGCATGAAAATTGTACAGATGGGTAGATTGAATTTTTCTGATAATTTTTCATATATAAATTATTTCAATCTGAGCTACGGTTGAATTTCTATGAATTTTTTAAGTTTACAACAATTTCTGGAATTCCTGATTTAATTTAATACCAGAAAAAAGCTTATTGCGTCAGCACTGCATCATGCTGACGTCAGCGGTCAACAGAGCGGCCCAGGTCAAACCTGACCTGTGGGTCCCACGGGTCAGTCACCAGTGCTGCCTAGGTCACAGACAGGTGGGGTCGGGTCAACGCCCACATCAGCATAGTCAAAGCTGAAATGTGGGCCCACTATAATTAGATTAATCTTAATCTTGCTTAGTTAGCCGGTTAGTTAGGCAGTTTGGCCCCGCAGTTTGTGTCCCAGGGTGTAACTAACTGCGTCATTAACCCTAATTAATCGTGCCACGTCAGCATCACCGGATTAAGGGCCGGTGACCTTACAGTGCGGCGGTGACTCGCCGGCCGGGCGTTTCCGGCGACGGATGGCCGCGTGGGTGGGTTCTATGGAACGCTCGCAGTGCGGCGCGTCCAGGGGTGGTCGTGGGGATGCCGGGGATGGGCTGCAGCAGTGAGGGCGGCAAGCTTTGCGGCGGCGGTGCTCGGTGGTGTGCGGGTGCTGCGCCGGGGCTCGCTACTGAGCTGCATGTGCTGCACGACAGCGCCAGGGGTGCTCTAGGGCGCGCCCGTTGCACGACGGCAGCGAACGGAGCACGGGGAGCACGTGTGCTACTGCAATGGCGGAGCCGAGCTTCGGCTCGTGCGGCAAGGGAGCTAGAGGGCACGGGAGGACAAGGGAGAAGGGGGAGATTACGGCGGGGCTCACGAAGATTCGAACAGCGTCGTCGTTGAGCTCGGGGAGGCACTGGACGACGCAGATCGACGGGCGAAGTCCGGCGGCAGATGCGGTGGTGACGAGCTCGGAGGCATCGTCACAGGAAGTCTGGTGATGTGACCTTCGTCTTGGTGAGGCGGTGCTCGACGACGGACCAGTGGGACACGACAACGGGGCTCGGCGTGGGTAGTAGGTACGGCGACGGTGAGCGGCGGCGATGGTGCGTTCGGGTGTGCGAGAGAGAGAGCGAGGGAGAGACGAAGGGGGGAGAGTGAGGAGGTCGGGGGGTCCAAACGGCAGCCGCGTGTCGTTGGTGGCATCGCGCTGGCTAGGGGAGGGCCAGGCAGGCAGCTGCGTGCCGGCGTGCGCGGGCGCCGTGCTCGGCCTTGCCTCTGCTAGTAGGCAGAGGTTGAGGACGGGTTTGCCCCTGGTGGGCTGGCCAACAATGCTGGGCCTGGGGGCTTTGCCAGGTGAGCACACTCTCTCTCTCTCTCTCTCTCTCTCTCTCTCTTTCTAATTCTGTTTCTGTTTTCTATTTATTTGATTTGTTTTGAATTAGTAAAAATACTAACTCATTTTGTAAAATCCTAACAAAAATTGTGGGCACTATTTGAATTATTTCCAACAGCCCCCAATTGTTTTCAGAAGTATTGAAGCATTTAAAATATTTATAGGAATTAAATGTCCAATTCAAATACAATATGATTTAACTCAAAAATCCATAAATGTCCAAGAAATATGCTCATCATTTTTGGCAGAGGTTTTCACCTTTATCATAAATCATGAACATTTTCAAAGGGCATTTTGGGTTTATTGAAAATGATTTTATGTTGAACCTATTTGATTTGTTCTGGTGCTAGGGTGTGATCAATCCCCATTTCAAATTTAAAAGAAATTTAGACATGATGAAACATGAAAGCTAGCCTAGGTCATACCAGAACTAGGGATGTGACAACTCGCCCCCACTCGGAAGAATCTCGTCCCGAGATTCAGGATTTGGCGGAAAGAAAGCGGGGTACTCAAGTTGAAGACGATCTTCACGCTCCCAGGTAGCTTCTCTTTCGGAATGATGAGACCACTGGACCTTGAGAAACTTGATGTTATGACATCGAGTGACACGCTCTGCTTGATCCAGAATGCGGACGGGATACTCTCGATAAGTGAGGTTATCTTGGAGATCAAGCGTTTCATGGTCCACTTCGCGGATGGGATCCGAGAAGCAACGCCTGAGTTGGGAGACGTGGAAGACATCATGTAATCGAGAAAGATGTGGGGGTAGTTCCAACTGGTAGGCAACCTCTCCTCATTTAGCGAGAATGCGAAAAGGACTAATGTAACGAGGAGCCAACTTGCCCTTGATACCGAAATGATGGGTACCCTTCAAGGGAGTAACCCGAAGATAAGCCTTGTCGCCAACTTCATAAGCCACTTCCTTATGACGATGGTCATACTGGCTCTTTTGACGAGATTGGGCTGTTTTAAAATTCTCACGAATGACGCGAACTTGCTCTTCTGCCTCCTGGATCATATCCGGGCCAAAGAATTGTCTTTCACCGGTTTCTGAGCAGTTCAAAGGTGTTCGAGATCTTCGTCCATACAGAACCTCAAAAGGAGCTTTCTTGAGGCTGGATTGGTAGCTATTGTTATAAGCAAACTCGGCGAAGGGAAGACACTTCTCCCAATACATACCGAATGAGATAACACAAGCTCTAAGCATGTCTTCGAGAATTTGGTTGACCCTTTCCACCTGACCACTTGATTGAGGGTGGAAAGCGGTACTGAAGGAAAGGTGGGTGCCCATAGCAGTTTGGAAACTCTCCCAGAAATGAGAAGTGAAAAGACTACCACAGTCTGAATTGATCTCTGGTGGAACACCATGAAGTGACACTATTCGAGAAATATATAAGTCAGCGAGCTGACTAGCAGTGATACTCTCTCGAACAGGTAGGAAGTGAGCCACTTTGGAAAGACGATCAATGACTACAAAGATAGCATTATTCCCTCTCTTGGTCTTGGGAAAGCTGGTGATGAAGTCCATACCAACTTTATCCCATTTCCACTCAGGAATAGCTAAAGGTTGAAGGGTGCCAGCAGGCCTTTGATGCTCTGCCTTAACGCAACGACAAACGTCATAGTTAGCAATGAACTGAGCTATTTCTCTCTTCATCCTAGTCCACCAGAACCTCTGGCGTAGGTCCTGATACATCTTAGTACTACCGGGATGAATCGTGAGAGGGGATTCATGTGCCTCCTTAAGAATCAGTTGTCACAGATGTTGATTCTTGGGAATCACCAAGCGATTCTCAAAGAAAACAACACCTCGATCATCCATAGAGAAACATCCACCAACTCCCTTCTTAATGTTTCTCTTGATGTGGATAACACCCCTATCAAACTTCTGATTAGTAATGATCTGATCCTCAAGGGTAGGTTTCGCCACCAAGGTAGAAAGGAATCCGTGAGGAGCAATGTGAAGGTTAAGCTTACATAATTCCTCATGGAGAAGTGGCTGGCCCTGTTGCAACATGAGATTGTTGCAATAGGACTTACGACTTAGCGCATCAGCCATGACATTCCCCTTGCCTGGGGTGTAGGTAATTCCTAAGTCGTAATCTAAGATCAACTCAAACCAACATCTTTGCCTAAGGTTCAAATCTGGTTGGGTGAAGATATACTTGAGACTCTGGTGGTCGGTGTATATCTCGCAACGTTTACCGAGAAGGTAATGTCGCCAGGTCTTAAGTGCATAGACTACGGCTGCAAGCTCTAGATCATGTGTAGGATAATTCTCCTCATGTGGATGCAACTGTCGAGATGCATAGGCAATCACATGGCGATCTTGCATAAGGATGCAACCTAGTCCGTGTCGTGAGGCGTCGCAGTTGATAACGAAGTCTTTAGTGAAATCTGGTGGCACAAGTACGGGAGCAGAAGTCAGGCGTCTTTTCAGTTCTTGAAAATTGTACTCACACTGTGGGGACCACTCAAACTTTTTATCTTTCTTGAGAAGTTCCGTGAGAGGTTTGGCCACTTTGGAGAAGTTCTCAACGAAGCGGCGACAATAACTGGCTAGGCCAAGGAAACTCCTAACTTTCTTAACCGTTTCAGGTGGAGTCCAATCAAGAATGGCTTGAACTCTTTCGAGATTGATAGCAATGCCCTTACCAGAGATTACGTGGCCGAGATAGGTCACTTCTGCCAACCAAAATTCGCACTTGGAGAACTTGGCATAAAGGCGGTGTTCTCTGAGTTTTTCTAACACAAGTCTAAGATGTTCGGCATGCTCTTCCTCGTTCTTCGAGTAAATAAGGATATCATCGAGGTAAACCACGACGAACTTATCTAGGTACTCCATGAAGATCGAGTTCATCAAGCGGGAGAATGTAGCTGGAGCATTGGTTAGACCGAAGGACATGACGGTGTACTCGTACTGGCCATAACAAGTGACGAAAGCCATCTTAGGAATGTTCCCGTTTCTGATCTTGATTTGGTGGTAGCCTAACCTCAAATCCATCTTGGAGAAGACTGAGGATCCAGTGAGCTGATCATACAGATCGTTGATCCTGGGGAGCGGATACTTGTTCTTTATTGTGACCAAATTAACGGGACGATAATCTACAACCATTCGGTCCGTACCATCCTTCTTCTTGACGAAGAGAACGGGGCAAGCCCAGGGAGAAGAACTAGGATGGCTCATCAAGTTGTTTCTTAAGCTCGGCTAGCTCTAAGGGTGCCATCTTGTAAGGTCTCCTAGAAATTGGGGCGGTTCCGGGGATAAGATCTATAACAAACTCTACATCTCTGTCAGGTGGAATACCTGTCAGTTCCTCCGGAAAGACATCCGGAAAGTCACGGACTACCGGGATATCTTCAAGGTCAGGAAGAGGGCTGGCATTTAGAGAATATAGTTGACGCCTTGCAATTTTGGTGGAGACAGTGACTATCTTGCCAGAGGGGTGTGTGAGCTGAACAGACCTGGTGTAACAGTCAATCTTGGCATAATGAGCTTTCATCCAGTCCATACCCAAGATGATGTTAATATCTAAAGACTTGAGGGATATCAAGGAAGCTAGAAATACAAGTCTGTCAACATGTATTTCATTGCCATAACTTATCCTAGAAGTTTGCCACTTGGATCCAGGAGTTTGAATGAGTAGTGGGGAGGGCATATCACAAAATGACATGTCGTGCAAAGGGGCATAACTTTCGGAAATGAAGGAGTGAGATGCCCCAGTATCAAATAGAACCGAAGCTGGGTGACAATTGACAAGGAGTGTACCAAGAACGACATCTGGATCATCATGAGCGTCTTTAGCTGAGACATGATGCACACGTCCAAGTTCAGTGGGAGATGACTTGGCACTGATCATCTGGTGTGAAGGCTTACTACCACGGCCAACAGACTTCTCGGGCTGGGGTGGAGCAACACGGGTCTGAGTGCAAATACGGGCAATGTGGCCTGGCTCTCCACACTTGTAACAAATCTTGGAGGTAGGACAAGGACCCGCGACAAGTGGTCTACCAATAGGCATGGGTGTAGCATACGGTTGAACTGGGTGAGGTGCCACACAAGAAGGCCTTGGTGTATAACCGGGTGGAAGAGCAGAGTTCGGAACCCAAATCCGGCGCTTCTGAGAACTAGAACCGGAGGAAGAACCCAAATCACGGGTGTGCTTACGAGATTCCTCGTAGGTGAGCTGAGTTGTCTCTGCATTAATGGCCTTGTTCACAAGAGCGTGGAATGTATCAAAGTGATGCAGGTGGAGATCACGATGCAACTTGGGGTTGAGACCCTTCCGGAACCTAGCCTGCTTCTTGGTGTCTATGGACACCTCTTCTGTAGCATAGCGGGCAAGGTTCTCAAATTCCCTACTGTAAGCATCAACAGCCATCTTACTCTGGATGAAACTACAGAACTCTTCTCTCTTGCGGTCAATGAGAGCCTGAGGAATGTGATGCGCACGAAAGGCCTCAGTGAAATCTCTCCAGGTGGTTATCTGGCCAGCTGGAAGCATAGCCTCATAGTTCTGCCACCAAAGACTAGCAGGACCTTTGAGGTGATATGTAGCATAGGTGACCTTGTCACTTTCAGCTACGTTCGCAGAACGCAGCTTGTGAGTGATACTACGAAGCCAGTCATCTGCATCGAGTGGTTCGATGGAATGATGGAAGGTAGGTGGTTTCGGACCAATAAAATCATAGATGGTCGCTGACTCTTTGCACTGGGGTGCGGTGTTCTCCTCGATACATGCTAACAAGCGGTTGGTCTCACGCTTGTTCATCTCAACTTCTAACATGAACTTTGCCAACGAAGACTGATCGGGAGGAACCTCATCCCTACCATCTCCGTGGTTCCGGCTACGAGCAACAGAACTTCGATTAACCGGCAACATCCTAAAGAATGAAACCAAGGAAAACAAGGATGGATTCAGCGTCATCATAAGGGTGTAGAATAAAGTACAAGGAAAATACTATCTCTTAAACTCCTAGGACAATTCCGGCAGCATAACGGCAGTAAAATGCTCGAAATGAGACATCCTGCAAATGATGGGGTAGCACCATACTCAATATCACCACTTAAGGTTCTGAGATATTACTAAGCAGACTACACCGGAAGTACTTGAAAACTGGAATATGACTCTGATCAACCAATTCTATGGGACTACGGAGTAGTAACACGTGATCCTGATAGACGGGAGAGGAAGCCTAGTTCCTTAACCCCGTAGGAAAGATAGGATGACTCAGATCAGAAGGGCATGAGGTATAAGGAGTAAAAAGAGCCTTACGTTCCCTTCCACAATCAATTCCCTTATATAACTAACGTATTTCTAGACTCAACTTTGACCAGGTTGGCTTGGAAATCCTACAGGCAGTCAGGCTCTGATACCAAAACTGTCAGGACCCCGATTCCAAGTCACATCGATCTAGCCGGTAACACCTCATATCACTTTGCGGCCTCACGCACGGTATTCCCACGGGTGTCGTCTTACCCTGGCCCGGGACCATTTGCGCCTTTTGGCTCACGTATATGATTGTGTCGCTAGCATCCATATGACAGAGAACCCGGGCCAACATGGCTAGTCGTGAACCCAAAGCGGCACTAACCTATGGGGACAGGCATACATGATTCACATCGAGCATGTCGGTCAGCAGCGTGTGAATCCGGGCTGTAGCACTGGGCTAACAGGACTCCGGATGTCACCGCGTGACATTTCCCCGAAGGGACAGACACAGGAACAAAGTGAAACACATGCCGGCCAGTCAAGTGTCCTAAGCAGTAGTGCTGGGCTAGCAGGACTCCGGTGAACCGGGCTGTAGCGGACTACTATGGCTCAAGAAAGCACTAGACTACATTTCCCCATATGTGAGGCTGCCAAGGATAAAAAACTAGATTATCGGATCCCACACATAGCAATACACGTCACACGTACGCATAACATGCACACGAGTCCACTAAACACCACTTCAAATACACTACTATGGATTCATCCTTGTCTCCTTATGTGAAGGCCATCCATAGCACTCAGACTTGTCTTGAGCATTTTAGAGTATCCACTTTAAGTTGTCTATGTACCACGTAAGCATCCAAGAAGTCCATAACCGAGGACACGGCTATTCGAATAGATCAAGATAACCCTGCAGGGGTGTACTTCTTCACACACGCTCTCACCACTTATCACCATGTACATGTCATGTACCTCGGCAACCTTTAAGCCGAAGCCTGGCGAGGGTGTCGGCCACGACCTGACTAACCACATAAGACTCTAGTCCAGGTTTATCGCCTATTCGGGTTCCATCCGCAAGGAGATCCGGCCGGGGTGTAGCTCACGGCCCCAAACGATATGTGCAGGGTTCCCAAGCCCACCTTGCCGGATGGATCTACGCTTGGTACACCATGCCACTTGTGCCTAGTCTATCCCAAGCCCACCTGGTCGGGTGCCACTTGGTAGACTACTAACACTACCTACAAACACCAGAAACTATTTGCGACTCCTGGACAGAGATCAAGTTAGCTAATAAGTCGAGAGGGGCACTTAAGCATTCCAATGTGTGGTAGTAGCTAGTCATTGGACAACATACACGGAACTCGGTGCTTAAGGACGGTTCCAGTGAGACAACCCACCATGTACTCCTACATGGCCTCTCACCGCTACCTTTACCAAATCGTGTTCACACGCTTAACTCTCAGCACTAGAACATATCGTACCACTCCAATTCAGTCCCGATGAATCAGACCTGACACAACTCTAAGCAATAGCAGGCATGGCATGGCAAGAACACAACATGGCTCAATCAACTCCTACACATGCTAGTGGGTTTTAACTATTTACTGTGGCAATGACAGGTCATGCAGAGGAATGGGTTCAACTACCGCAGCATAAAGTAGCAGTTGAATCGTTGTTGTCCTAATGCAATAAAAGAGAGCAGGAGGAGAGAATAGGATTGTATCGGAATGAACAAGGGGGGGGGGGGTTGCTTGCCTGGTAGATCAACAAGGGGCATTCTCCTCAGACAGGTACTCTCGAACACTCTCCGGAGCAGGACCTATCGAGAAGGAACGGTGTCAGAAATCAAACACAAGCATATGCAACAATATGATGCATGAACATGGCATGAGTATGTGATGTTGTTTGAGTTAATGCATCTAGCATTTATTTGGTTGAAGTCCATTTGAACCAAGGGTTCAAATACAACTCCAAATTAAGCTCTTAAACATGCCGTAAGTGTGTTTCATATATATAGCATGTATAGGTTGGTTTGTCATGCATGAAAATGGTACAAATGGATAGACTGAATTTTTCTGATAATTTTTCATATATAAATTATTTCAATCTGACCTACGGTTGAATTTCTATGAATTTTTGAAGTTTATAACAATTTCTGGAATTCCCGATTTAATTTAATACCAGAAAAAAGCTTATTGCGTCAGCACTGCATCACGCTGACGTCAGCGGTCAACGGAGTGGCCCAGGTCAAACCTGACCTGTGGGTCCCACGGGTCAGTCACCCAGTGCTGCCTAGGTCACAGACAGGTGGGGTCGGGTCAACGCCCACATCAGCATAGTCAAAGCTGAAACGCGGGCCCACTTTAATTAGATTAATCTTAATCTTGCTTAGTTAGCCGGTTAGTTAGGCAGTGAGGCCTGGCTATCTATGTCCCAGGGTGTTACTAACTGCGTCATTAACCCTAATTAATCGTGCCACGTCAGCGTACCCGGATTAAGGGCCGGCGACCTTACAGTGTGGCAGCGATTCGCCGGTCGGCCGTTTCCGGCGACGGATGGCCGCGGGGATGGGTTCTATGGAACGCCCGTAGTGCGGCGCGTCCATGGGTGGTCGTGGGAATGCCGGGGATGGGCTGCAGCGGTGAGGGCGGCGAGCTTTGCGGCGGCGGAGCTCGGTGGTGTGCGGGTGCTGCACCGGGGCTCGCTACCGAGCTGCCTGTGCTGCACGACAGCGCCAGGGGTGCTCTAGGGCGCGCCCGTTGCACGACGGCAGCGAACGGAGCATGGGGAGCACGCGTGCTGCAGCAATGGCGGAGCCGAGCTTCGGCTCGTGCGGCAAGGGAGCTAGAGGGCACGGGAGGACAGGGGAGAAGGGGGAGATAACGGCGGGGCTCACGGAGATTCGAACGGCGCCGTGGTTGAGCTCGAGGAGGCACTGGACGACGCAGATCAACGGGCGAAGTCCGGCGGCAGATGCGGCGGTGACAAGCTCAGAGGCGTCGTCATAGGAAGTCCGGTGATGTGACCTTCGTCTTGGTGAGGCGGTGCTCGACGGCGGACTAGTGGGACACGACAACAGGGCTCGGCGTGGGCAGTAGCTACGGCGACGGTGAGCGGCGGTGACGGTGCGTTTGGGTGTGCGAGAGAGAGAGCGAGGGAGAGACGGAGGGGGGGAGAGTGAGGAGGTCAGGGGGTCCAGACGGCAGCGGCGTGTCGTTGGCAGCATCGCGCTGGCCAGGGGAGGGCCAGGTAGGCAGCTGCGTGCCGGCGTGCGCGGGCGCCGTGCTCGGCCTTGCCTCTGCCAGTAGGCAGAGGTTGAGGATGGGTTTGCCCCTGGTGGGCTGGCCAACAGTGCTGGGCCTGGGGGCTTTGCCAGGTGAGCACTCTCTCTCTCTTTCTAATTCGGTTTCTGTTTTCTATTTATTTGATTTGTTTTGAATTAGTAAAAATACTAACTCATTTTGTAAAATCCTGACAAAAATTGTGGGCACTATTTGAATTATTTCCAACAGCCCCCAATTGTTTTCAGAAGTATTGAAGCATTTAAAATATTTATAGGAATTAAATGATCCAATTCAAATACAATATGATTTAACTCAAAAATCCATAAATGTCCAAGAAATATGCTCATCATTTTTGGCAGAGGTTTTCACCTTTATCATAAATCATGAACATTTTCAAAGGGCATTTTGGGTTTATTGAAAATGATTTTATGTTGAACCTATTTGATTTGTTCTGGTGCTAGGGTTTGATCAATCCCCATTTCAAATTTAAAAGAAATTTAGACATGGTGCAACATGAAAGCTAGCCTAGGTCATACCAGAACTAGGGATGTGACAACGGTGGCCCATCAGGTGGGTCCCAGCAGTTAGGGGGCAAACGTTTCTTTTGCAAAATACGGTGGCCCGTCCAGTGGGTCCCTGCTGTCAGTTGGAGGAATCATTATTTTACGTGTAATAAGGAGGCACTTACTTGCTGCGGCCGTGGACCCAGCTGAGACTCTCCACGTAAAATATACTTCCGATCGAAGTCGTTCCTTGACCACATTGACCTCGCCGCGTTCCGTTGCATGCATGCGTCCATGGGTGTGGTGCGTCCCCACTGTCAGCCTCTCACGTACAGTCATCTTCCGATGACTCTCGGTTGTTGACCATGTTGACCACACCGTGCCGAGCGCACCCAGACTGGAACGACCCGGAGATGGGGAACACGGGGCAGTGGAGTCGCAGATGGAGAGGAGTGGGAAACTTCAATGGTTCGGGTGTGCGGCAGCACAGCCGCGGAGCCGCCCACGGGAGTCAGGAGCAAGAACAGAGGTTGAAGAAGGAGCACAGCTGTTGGATTAACATCCAATGGTCCAGCTGCTAGAATCATTTGTTGATTAAGTTGACAAAGCCGTGCGTACACGTCCGCTTAGTAGGCCCACAAGTCAGTCACCAAATCTGACGGGTCCCAGCTGTCAATGGGATGAATAATTTTTTTCACAAAACAAGGAGGCACTTCCTTCTGTGCGAAGATACAGCCGGTGGGTCCCAGCTGTCAGGTGGAGGAAACATTATTTTTCAGCTTAATAAGGAGGAACTTTACTTGCGTGCGACCATGGACCTCGTGGGTCCCAGCCGTCAGGCTCTCCACGTACACTCCTCTTCCGATGACTCGTTTGTTGACCACGCCGCACCGGACGCAGCGAGGCGGTGGACGACGGTGAGGCCCCGGACGGGAACGACTTGGAGATGGGAAAACGCGGCAGTGGAGTCGCGGATTGAGAGGAGGAGAAGGGTTATAACTGGTTCTGTTGTGGCGTGGTGCTGTAGTCTGTGGAGAATAACAGGAGGTGTCGAGGGGTGGAGGGATAGCCTGGCCGGCGGTGGGGTAGCGCTTCGCAGCGATGCGTGCTAAGCAGAGCCGCTAGCCGCTGGATGCCGGACCAGGCGGTCCCGGCGACGCTGGAGGAAGAAGACGAGAGATTGAAGGTGCATGCCGGCCGTTGGATATAAATCCAATGGTTGTGGATGACACAATCATTTGTTAACCAAGTTGACAACGCCCTGCGTAGGCTTCGACCTATTGGCCCACATGTCAGCCTGCAAGAATGTGGCATATATTTAACCCATGTTTTCTAGAAATTACAGTCCATTTGCTGGGCTGGGTCAACAAATAATTTCGCTTCAATCAAGCCCATTTATATTTTCTAAGAAATCCCAGCCCATTTGCACTTCCTTGAAATACACGTATTAGGTGGGCTCATTATATATAATGTTGTGTTAGAAGGAGCAACTAATATCAAAGAATAAACCGGAGAGGCACATTTTTTATATATATAATTAAGAAATTAGCGAGTTATTGCTCAAAATAAAAATGAGCGCGTTATTATTAAATTGGTCCTTAAAATCTTCGCAAGCTTTTGTACGCAATCACCAGGATTTTCCTTGCCTGTGAGTAAAAAACAACCAGGATTTTCCTTGCCAACTTCCGTTAAACATTTACTTTTATAAGTTAATAACACGTGGGATGTTTTTATAATGTATATATAAGTCTCTATAAAATATATGATAATAGTAATAATATAAATCTTTCCCTAATAATAAAGCACAGTTTGACTCTTTGGGTTCACCGTCACAATACGCTTCTTTCCGTGAATTTACGCTTTCAGTTTTTTCCGTTAGTTTTGATCGACAGTCCATCCAATTGCTACGAGGCAGTACTAAAAACTTTGTCCATCCAATTGGTCCACGTCCACATTCTCTTATTGGGCATGCACGCATTTTTCGGCCTGCATGCACGCTTCTGTATATGTACCTTACCTGATTTTCACACATGTACTCGGAGTAATCCCACCTCGATTGCTTACATGAAAGTCTACCAGTTTATATACCTAGGAAAATTGCATATCAACAACGAGCCTCTTGAATCAACAAACACAGAATGAGAACGAAGGGAAATTGTACAACAAAACGGCAGTCCGGCGCGAAGCTGTTCAGTCCGGCGCTCGCCGGGGTAAGGAAGCGGGGCGGAGGAGGATGGAGGCGGAACGCCGAGGTCGGGCTGTGGACTCGGAGTGGAGGAGCCGCGGAGAGGCCCGGGAGCCACCACAAGAGCGAGATGGGCCTGGCCATGCTCGGCAGTCGTCAGCCGACTTCGTGTTTCTCTGCTGATGATCCCTGACCACCTGCTGCCCGGGGTCGGCTGCATGCTGTTATCTCAGTTTGCTTGGTAGTTTCATTCTTGCTTACGATTAGACCTAGCCGTGTAGATGCAGATGGACATTGGAGGTACAGTGTTGTCACTAACGACTTTGATAAAAATATTTTTGTATGCACTCCGAGTGGGTCAGTCTATATACACTTAAACTTTCACATTCAGTTTCCTTCAGTTAGACGACAGCAAGGAGATAATGCACTCCTTTTTTCTGAAAAAATATCATAAGGGACACCTTTTGAAAGAATGACGAGCCATGTTGGCCGTAGTTGGACTGAAAGAATTACAACTTTTTTGTGCCAAATAATCAAACATAGCACTGGTTCAGAAAAAAACCGAAACCATGAGAAATGTTGTTGTTGGATGTCAGTGTGCATCATATATCCTCTTGGTCATGCCGGTCATAATAGCAACAACTTTATTCAGGCTGGTGATGCTCATATTGTCAATCATTCTCACTATGGTGCCTGAGACAAAAACTCCTAAGGCAGTTTGGTAATTTATGATGTTATTACACCGGAGCACATGTAATGACAGACCCAGTAAAGAATAATCGAACGTAAGTGTGTGCCATATTTTTCCCGTTTCAACGCGCGGGCCCTTTTGCTAGTACATATAATGTGGTTAGAAGGGAAAACATAAATTGGACACAGCATTACATTTATAAGAGACCTGTGTTTTACACCCCACAGTAGGCATACTAACAAGTTCACACACAAATACAACAGATAAGGTAAACATTCATATCAAACTCAGGTTCACAGGACACGTTCATATTCATAGCCAACATTCACTATCAACAACTCAAAAGATTCATATATACACAAGCTCAGCATATCTATGCATCCAAATGATTGATAGATCACACGATAATATTCATACATAATTCACAAAAAGATACAGATATACACATGTTCAGTATGTTTATGCATCCAAATGATTGAGATCACAACCAATATGATCCATGGACGAACTTTAATTACCTAGGGTACAGACTGGTAAATGGTGTTCAATCAGAGGTACTTCTTGCTAAAATTAGTTCTTGTACGAGTAAACTTTCGAGTACATAAGAGGCAGCACAAACAATCTGAACTTTGCTTATAGGTTTATCCTGAAATAGTGGCCTAGTGCCGAGGGAGGTTTGAGCAACTTGGCCACTACTTTCATCCAACTAGTTTACTGGCTCATCTTGGTCCTGTATCTCGCCAAAATTCTACATTGTAGACGAGAAAGGAGGCGGTTGAGAAAATGAACCACCCAAATTTTTTGTGCAGTTCAACTGAAATGGAGCATCCTTGGCGTGCAGACTGATTAAGTGCCAGATGAATATACGTGTCAACCAACTTGTCTGGAATCTTTAGACTCCATGCCATATAGTTCGCTACCATATGTGCCGATAACCAAAAGGCACAAGTTGGCACCAAAGACTGGACTGCGTTTTCTAGGCTATGCACCAAGCAATATTTTTGGCGTTCACTCTCCTAATACTTGGAGTTTGACAATTGGTTGACGCCGGTTGATACTCGAATGAATATAGGCACTTCTTGTCAACATCGATGCTTGTTTGAGTGAACTTTGGAGTACATAGCAGCAGCATAAGTACCTATCCATCTGATCATTTTGTGCAGTTCTACTGAAATCACCCGATGTAATGATTTGCCTGCGAGTTCAGGCTCCAAATTACTCCTTTATGAAATCGGCAAACAGTAGCACAATACCAAATTACCAATACATATGACAGGCACAATAATCAGGATAAAGACTAGTACCAACCTATGTGAGGTAGCATATCAATTACTATTTCCTTTGACTGGAAGCCAAGATAAGCCAAGCGACTGACAACAAAGGAAGAAAGTAAGCGGAGATTAGCGACTGGCAGGAAAGGACGGAAGCTGTCGAGGCAATGAAGCACCCAAAGTTTTTGTGCAGTTCCACCAAAATTGAGCATCCCTGTTGGCACATATATTGAGAGAATGAGATTACTGTAATAGTGGGACTAGTTGATGAAACATACACTAACAAAAAGAAGCACCCTCATTATCTTAATGGGTAAAGTTAGCAACATAGTAGTCTTCCTTAAAGAGAGGTATTAGTTTATTTAATCAGTGCTAATTAGCTCAACTCAACACTCAAAGCATTGCCATTTATCATAGGTTGCAAAACTTTAACATGCAAAGATAAAGGAGTTTCTCATGACAGTAGCACGATACAAATAGAGATGATAGCAAACTAATATGGATGAAGGCCTTAGGCCCGTACCTACCTGAGAAAAAAGCTTATTCATGTAGTCCCATAAGAGATGATAAAGCACTCACTGGAATCACACAATAGTATATGTTTTTGTGCACTTCAAATGTATGGTTGAAATCACTCTTGTTTACCAGTGCTGAGATTATATCAAAAGATTATCAAGAACTTCCAGCAGAGTTCAGGCACTGGCTGGGATACAGTTCATTGTATTGTCTTGTGTAGTTCCACTAAAATGTATGATTGGCACAACATGATCCCTATTT
Source organism: Triticum urartu (assembly GCF_003073215.2). Taxonomy (NCBI): domain Eukaryota; kingdom Viridiplantae; phylum Streptophyta; class Magnoliopsida; order Poales; family Poaceae; genus Triticum; species Triticum urartu. The sequence goes on along the minus strand of NC_053027.1, from coordinate 327,523,064 downwards.
GCACAAGTAGGAACAAGGTGAAACCTTCATTAGCTTAGTGAGAAAGGATAGGAAGACATTAGCATATTACTCAACCAGTAGCATCAAATTCATGATGGACAATACGCAAGACATTGCCTCATTGAACCAATGGCAATAAATTGACATGCAAAACAATAGCACTATTATGTCATGACACTAATAATATTCCCTCCCTGCTCCACCACATGATTCACCTCCATAGACAAACATACACACGTACATGATTCAGCATAGGGTCCTACTAAAGATTTGTTTAACTCCAACAGGAAAATTAGGCAGTAATAAATTAGTGGTACTTAAGGACTCCTAATTAATTAAGTGAGACAACAGAAGTGGAAGGGCTACCTGGAGGATCGTCTCACATGTATGGTAGTCGTTACTGGAGCCCTTGAATGGCCTCGACTGAGGCCTGTGGCTTCAGCAAGATCGCATTGGCACTGTTTATTCTTCTTCTTCCTCCTCTTCATGCTCTGTTTCTCTTTCTGCTCACCAGTTGGTGAAACCAAGTACATGATTGGCCTTCTAAATCAGAATTGGTTTTGTCAGTGAGGGAGTACAAGTGTACGAGTAAAAAACAACATTATTTTCTCATGGCAGTCGGAAAATAGAGATGAACACATGCATTAAATATCATTCTTACCTAAAGGAAGGTTATGGCGCAAATATGGATGATGAGGATTGGAACACAGATCTCCCTTTGTGCAGTTCCACAAAAATGAACCAACTGTTCCATTCTGACATTCCAGTTAAACAACACAAAAGTCACTTCTTTTAAGAAGAGTTTTGTGCAGTGCACCAAAAGGTCACAACAACAACCAGGTGAATTGGATATCCCTGTTTGCACAAAAGGCACAGAGAAAACAGTCAGAGTCTCAAACAATTACAGGCAAAAACATTTGGCTAAACTTGTCATGGCATATAACAGTGGCATGGCTTCATTTTTACTAGGGACATTAGATTAAGAACAGTGGGTGCACCAGCAGTCCAGCACCATGTACGTAAACAGGGGCATAAAGTGGTGATTCATAGTTTGTTGCCCCAAGAAACAAACATCCAAGAAACATATCTGGGTTGGTCCCATTTTTGTTCACTCTAGCCACCTACTCCTATGTGTGGATAGCAAATCTAGTCCTGGTCATACCACTGTGTACAGCGTTACCCCTATATTTCCCTTTTTGACCAAGAGACCGGTTGGATGACTAGCCTGTACTACTTTCACCCCCTTTCCTTCCTGTTTGTACCAAGTCCAATGTACATACTAAATTCCCCCACCCCCACTTTATTTATTGTTTGAACCAAGTACTCCCTCCGTCCGAAATTACTTGTCATCAAAATAGATGTGTCTAGAACTAAAATACATCTAGATCCATCCATTTCAATGACAACTATTTTCAGACTGAGGGAATACAAGATTCGACTCCATGAAGTAGCTTTACCTCTAACAATAGAAGAAAAAAATATGTGACATTGGACCACCCAATCGGGAGGGGCTGAGAGGTAGAAAATGATGCACATGCAGCGACATAGCAAGCTGGGGAAGTAGAGCTAAGGAGGTTTCAAACGAAGATATACCTGAAGGTCGTGGGATGTGGATAGGTGGGCGGCGGGAGGCCGGATCCGCCCACAGGCAAAGACGAAGGGATCGGAGAACCTCCCGCACCGGCGCTCGGCCAGAGATAACGGTGCGACCGGCAGTGGGTCTCCTCCCTTGCTGTCGACGACGGCCTAAACGCTGCCCCTCCTCCCCTTCACCGGCGGAGGGGGATACGTCCGGACCTGTAACTAGCGGCGAGGATAGAAAGCCAGTGTTTTTTGAAGGGAGAAAGACAATGTTACTACCCCTATCTTGTTTAGATCTGGAGAGGATGAGAGTGTGTGAATAGAGCAACCCTAGAAAGCAAGCGTGGAGGCTCCGGCCTATATATACGTAGTGGGGTAGTTTTCCTTTTTCACTCCATCAAAACAATCGTTTAAAATTGTGTACTACTACATGCCAGGTCGCGGTTTTTTTAGTTGTTGATTGTTTTTTGAGATAGCTACCCGCTTGTTCCAAGTGGTGTTACGGTGTGCCATGTCGCACTCTGTATCGTTCAAGTCTGGTACTACAAGTCCCTCCATTAAATGAACAACCACCCCCTCGTAAAAATTGTGAACAAGCCCACAGCTAAAATTAGCGGAAACATGGGTTACCCCAACATGCATTATTATTTATATTTTCTACTCCCTCCGTTCCTAAATATAAGTCTTTTTTATTAGCCACACCTAAGACAAGAATTTTTTTTATTAGCAGTGAACCCCACATGTCATAGACACAAAAATTGTGGCAAGATTCCCTTAGGCAAGCCAAAGTGTGTCTAACAATTTGAGCAACACAGGTTAGGCAAGTGTGGCAAGTGTGGGAAAAATAATGAGGCAACATAAGACAAACATAGTCACAATCCAAACAGCCCCTTAATTTTTTGTGACATGCATGAAAATTTGGTTAGTTAAATTTATAGTCAAAATTTGGCAAGGTGCATCAAATCAACACATGCAAGTATCAAAAGGAAAGTCACGGCATGCAAGCATGTGTTGTACTCCCTCCGTTTCCAAATATAAGTCTTTTTAGATATTGCAACAAGTGACTACATACAAAGCAGAATATGTCTACTCCTACATACGAAGTAGCCCATTTGAAATGTGTAAAAAGACTTATATCGAGTGCAGTGCTTTGATGTGTTGCGTCAACTCGTACAAGACCGAGAAATTTGATTACTACAACGCCCTCTCCCTCGAGGACTGAGCTCCGGTGCCTTAACTGCACCTGCCTTTGGCTGCATGACAGGAGGGCCAACCACCTGTTGGGCCCACCTGTCATAGACGCAAAGGCAGGAGCAGTAAGTAGAAGCTTTCGCTACACGCTATCCCTCCCGCACGAGGTGGACGGACATGCAGCAGTGGATTCGATATTGTAGAAGTAGGAGTAACATCATTGTTCATCTTCTGGAAGAGGCGAAGAGCCAAGCGCAACCCGTACGTGGCAGTTGCAAACGCTCGCGTGGTGCGGTTCCTTGGAGTACTAGCCAGGCTCTTGCATGAGAAAAAATTGCTATTGTTTAACAATTAAACTCCATTATCCATTGGTTGATACTCATTCTACATAGGTCCATGCGCTTAGCACTGTTTCCTCCTGGGGTCACCAATGTTTATTTGCTAATTAATAGCATTGCATGCAATGAACTAGCCATTTCAAGTCATTAAAAGCATGCACACCTCTCATCTCTTATTGGTTGATGTGTCAAGAAACAAGAAACAAGGTAGAAGTTAATGCACCACGCCTAAGTGTTTTGGGACTATTTGGTTTTCGTAAGATGACTTACACACCTAGACGGAGGGAGTAGTATAGCCCTGTAAATCGGAAAGGAGTATTTGCCTTTCTAGAGATTTCAACAAGTGACTAGACTACACCGTGTGCAGTACTCCCTCCCTTCCGGTTTATAGGGCTCAAATCTCAAATCTCATGAACCAAGGCATTTTGCGATTGGAGGAATGTATCTCGTATGTTACAAAACTACCCAAATTAAACTCATGCATTAATTATGTAGTGCTCTCGTTTTCCTCTCCGCCTTGGTCGCGGTGCACATGCGGGACATTTCAAAGCATCCGGGCCCGCATGCCATCCACCAAATCACAACAATGTGCTACAGTAGAGACTCACTTGTCACCCCGGTGTGGCCATCATGACCCATCATATCACAAAACCCACACCTTTATCAGCAGTGGTAAGGTGGCCTCCAAGTTGGACTGGACAAAGCAACCATCATTTCACTGGAACGCTCGTTCAAGCCCTTTCTTCCCTTTCTTGAAGAAAACCTCACTCCAGGCTACTCACTTCTGCCATTTTTCTTCTATACTGACGAAGGAAAGGTGGGCGAATCAGTTATGCTGCTATATTTTCATTCCAAGAATCTTCTTTTTGCGAAGCACCAACCGATTCTCACATCCTATTCTTTTCCCGTTTTCATTGCGATTGTGGTTTCCTTTCGATTGCTTTTTGTTTGTCAGTTCATTGATGGATCCTGGAGCAGTAGGCAAAGAGTTGCCGGCGAACAACCCACTGGAGACAGCGATATCCAGGAAGCGAGCACCGACCAACGAGTTGACCATGTTGGCTGGCCAACCCATGGAGACGAAGAACTCCAAGAAACAAGCACTGGCCAAAGAGTTGAGGACGTTGGCGGACGAACTCCTCAAAGGAAGTTGGAAGAACAGCAAGGGCCCCACCGTGCCTACCCCAGGAATTCTGATTGCCACCTATGTGAGGCTCAAGACCGAGTTTGAGGAGATAGTCGCCGTTGAGAAGCAGTATTCCCCTGGCAAGGTGATGGCCCCCCATCGAGGACGTGGAGATGGCCCCCGGAGGGATGAGATCCCTCGGTGAGCTGCACAAGGTAAAAACTAATGGCTTATTACCATAGTTGTGGTTTTTGATTATTTGCAATGTGCTTGCTAATATGTTAGGGTTGTGCAGGTGCCGGTGGACGCCCTTGATGATTCCGATGTCGTGGCCCGTCCTGTCGGCATCGCCCCGGAGATCGATTCGATGCTGTTGTCCATCATGTGGACATCGCCCCACAGATCGATTCCGATGTCGCGGTCAGTCCTGTGGACATCGCCCCAGAAATCGATTCCCATGCCGTTGTCCGTGCTGTGGTCATTGCCTGAGAGATCGATGACAAGAAATAGTTCGTTGCGCTAATCCTTCAGGGTAGTTTGCATTGCCCTGTGTTTAATTACCAGAACGATGCGTGTTATCAAACCATCTTAGGGCTAGTGCACTGTCTTGTATGGGCAGATCTTGCTACTTTTGTTTGATAGTGAATCATGCGATGAATCATGCAAACCCTCTCCGAGTTATGGAAACAGATGTATCCTCACTAGCTTTTGATGTAATATATGGTATGCTTAGATGTAAGTTTGAACTGTTTATCATATCAGCAGGGCTTGTTTGATGATTCTTGGTGTTAGTAGGCTAGCTACTGTGCAAGCTATAGTACTTGCAAAACACTCACCGAAGAGAAACGTTGGGGCTGATGAGCTCGTGGTACGCTTATACTTATCCCTCGTCGATCGACCAATAGCCCTAGCTCCTAAAATTGTAGGCTTAGCGATCGATCAGACAATAGTCGACATACATTCAGGCCTCATTTGGTTCATAGGGTAGGAAAATTGTAGCAAAAGTACAGAGAACGTGCAACACAAAATCATAGCAGTGCAGAGACGTACTCTCTCCGTTCCAAAATAGATGACCTAGGTGGGCTAGTTTGGGCTAGTGGGTTTCAGTGATATGACATGGTACAGTGCCGTCCAGTCTTTGCGTGTGGTAGCAGTATTGCGGGTATAGTAAGTTTTCTTGAAGAAGCGGAATTCAATGAAGTCATGATGGTTCCTTCGTCCGAACAACTTACAGTGGGAAAGGTTGGGCCTGCGATACGACCGGGGTAGACCAGGATAATTTTGTGCATGGCAGGTGGACCAGGATGGTCGATGTCCCACATGTCGGCGAATGAAAATATTCTTTCCGATATAGAGGATGAGCAATGAGTATTCATTGTTTATTTTTGATAAAAGCTGTTGTCTCCACTGTTACGACGGAGGAGTGCGAAACACGGCAGCCCAGTGAACTTGGCATGTGCACCACTCCCTCCTTCCTCATGTAATGCCCAGGTTACAGCTTTTTCTCACTTTCTCTCTATCTATTTCCTCTCAAATGTTTTTACCTTTCTTTTTTTAAGACACAATTTTTTATGCCTTTTTTTAGAATTATTTTTTTATACCTAGGAGCATGTGTTGAGACGGGCTCTTGCAGAGCCCACTCCTTGACTTTGTCAATGCCTCTCTCTCCTCCACATAAGGAGTACTACTTGCTATGCATGCATGCGGCGGGCAGCTAGCGTCTTGAGGGGCCAGGGTGGTGAGAGCGGGCTACGGAAGTGGTCTGGACTCCACCATGGCCCACCTCACATTTCACCATATATTTCTTGGAGTCCGTGTGCGGCGGGCGGACGATCTCTTCTCCCTCCCCCGTTTCTCTATTCTCAGCCGACGCCCGCCGAGCGATTAGATTTCGGCTATCGATAGTTTATTCAATTACGGTCCCACATGTCAGTGAAATTGCAAGAAAACGCGTGTCCCCTCTAGTGAGCGACGTGCGAGCCGGACTGTCGGGGTTGCGACGCGTACGAGTCGTAAGTGTGCCACCTTTTCCTTTAGAACTTGTGAAGCGTAACATTTTCACGTGATCGATCAATAGAAATCCAGAACAAACTGACGAGGGCGGTGCTTTCCCGCTCGTTAGGCGGGCTAGTTCGAGTGATATGACGTGCTACAATGCCGTCCACTTGCTCCATTTTTATGTAAGCAAGAGTTTACACTCTTACATGGGACGAGTGCGAAACACCGCGAATCTGATTTTGATCGAGGGATAACTATTCCCTGCCAAATAATGGACGATTGTTAGCGATTATAGCATGATAGTTAGGGCATCTCCAGCACTGGCCCACAAATTTACACTGGCATCTGTCCGAGGACACTGATGGATGCCATCCGATGCTGCCCGCATACCTTTCGACAACTATATGAACTAACCGGACGAAATTCGTGCAAACAAAGCAAATTTCAAATTAACCGGATGAAATTCATTACATTTCGAAAACTTTTCCTACAAACTGGATGAAATTCATTACATATTTCGCACAAACCGTACTAAAACCTACTGTAAACCTAATCTAAACGATCGCCGGCGCCCGACCACCATGTACGGCCATGAACCCGAGAAAGCCGGCCATTGCCTTTGCCTCCTCCTCATCCGCCTCGATAACCTCCTCCTCCAGAGCACAAGGTTATGAAGATTTCCGCCTCCACATCACCGTCAAGCGGCTAATCGGCCGCTGATGTTTACCCCACCAAGCTTGGCATCGACTGAGTGGAGTAGCGGTGGCCTTCCTGGGACCGTAGCGGCGGCGACCTACCATGTACTACTCTTCCTCGCTGCCGGCTGTGCCCGCGCACGCGCGCCGGCTTCGTGGTCGTGGCGGCGGAGGGCTGCCGGGGGGGTGGCGGCGATCTCCTTTGTTTGCTCCTGTGACAGTACGTTGAAGAGAGCTTTGGAGCGCACCCGGAGCGGAGCCGCCGATGTCCCGCGTCTGCTCCTGTGACAGTACTAGACCTTCGGAGCGCTAGGAGGCCATGGTTGAAGTGGTGCCAACAGAAGGAAGCGACTGGAGGAGAATAAGTGTGGGTCTTTGGCTATGGCTGGGAGCTGGGGCTCAAGTTAATATAGCGGGCGAATGGCAATGAGCCACGGCAGACGAATGGACAACTGGTGCCGGAGTAGGTTCATCGGGCGTGAATGCAGACGCTGCTTCAGTGACTTAACTGCAGATGCGTTTGGGTTACTGTCATGTGGGCCCAATGGGCATCTGGACCGCATGTCAGTGACACACCAATTGCCCCTGTAGTTAAGTTCGGTGAATGTGTCATTGACATTCTGGAGAGACGGTGACCGTTTCAGGCGGGAAGCACGCGCTAGCGATGGAAGGGGTTTTCGGTGTGCAGTGGCACTAAGATCTGTCGCTCATGATAGTACATACTCCGTACCAAACTACCATAGTACCCTCTCTAGCTTAGGCTGTTTTATAGATTGTCGTTGTGATGGACGGTATACATGAGCAAGGCGGTCCGAGTATGACCGTTGGTGTTGAGCCAGGTGAATACATGCTCGGCATTCGCGTAGGCCTCCATCAAACGTCTAAACAGTAATGCCAGGCACCGCCGGGGCGCGCAGGTGATGGCCTCGCCGTTTGCGTTGCGCCATGAGCAGGACTTTGATTTAGAGGGTGACGTGCATGCATTAGCATGCTTTGACAGCGTGAGCGTGAGTGTCTGACGCGAAGTATTTCATTTCCATTTGGCTGATGAGGGTGCGTTGCAGCAACGAGTCCGTGGTTTGATTCCCCACATACGCATAATTTTGGTTTTTATAGTATTTCTTTCTCCATTAACAGGTCGGCCCGCGTAGATAGATAAAGAACACGAGCTGATGAGGCGCATGGGACTGTTTGACTGGTCAACCAGACAAATACGGAGCTATACGCTGAGCCAGTGACCGTATAATCACCATGTCTCGTATACAATGATCAAAGTGAGCTATCAAGACAAGTTCGATGACCGCCAATGGATTTTACTCGGTAATAAATGACCAGGATTGAAGGGGAATCCAAATTTGCTTTGTCTTCTATCCTTGAGCTCTTGACAAACCAATGCACTATACGATTGTCTGGCCACCCCGATCGGCGAAGTTGATGGCGAAGTTGAAGAGACCACCATTCTGCAGGGAAATTGCCTTTTTTCCAGAGAGATAGGACCAGAGTGATGGGCTTCCATGGCTGCATGTACTGGGTGAATGGAGTGCCACGTTGTTTGGCTATTACTAAGTGATGAAACTGAAGTGCTGACGTGTCAACTATGTTGATGTGGGATGGCTGCATGTCAAGAGAATTAGTATAGTGGGGATCAACTATTTAGGTATTATAGATTTGTGCCTTTCTACTTCACTTACTGCGCTACATTACTCAGGTTCGTACGTCCACTCCTGGGTACATGTCCGTCTCGTAGTTCCAGTCCCACGTGTTCTTCATATAGATGGAACGATCCTTGCATAACATGTGCACCTTGATGCTAGATGTCTCGCGTGTTGGCAAAAGGATGAACAAAGCTCACGTAAAAAATTAGAGTGGAAGAACATAGATTCCGGACGACCGAGAAGGAGCAAGGAACCTCGTGGTGGAGCGTCTGCACTCATAATATTTAATATTATTCAGCGATATAAAATTAACCAATCATCTCCACAGTCGACTAGAAGAGTACGAAACATGGCAGCCCAGTGTAGTTACATCATACTAGTACATGGCTAACCCACGCTATCACCATATTTCTTGGCTTCCGTGCAACACCTATCTCTAGTAATCCAGCAGCCCGTATCGCTTCTCCCTCCTGGTCTCTATCAAAGTGCGGCGGGCTGGCGTTTCTGCCGTCTATTGAGGTCGGTTAACTATCACATGTTAGCGACATGCCAAGAGCATACTAAAAAAATTCCTTTCACGTTCCGTTTTCAAAAAGAAAAAAATACTTTCACGTACGAATTTGCCTGTATGCTTTGAGCAACTTGCATGTCCTATACTGCTCCTATTTGATACTCTAACTTAGCTAGAGGTTAGACTAACTCATGACTAACCCTGAACTAACTGTAGCCAAAGAGGTGCTTGGGTGACAGGGTTAGATTGACAATAAATGCACTTCATGGAGAGACAAAAGTGATTTTTCAGTGGTCCCAATGAGAACTATCTCCAGTTAGCACCTCTTGGGTGGGATAGTTTTTTTGGTGGGTTCGGTGCAACTTGCTCCAGTTTAAACCCTCATGCTTGGATACTTTAGGGCTATTTGAGCCCCAAATAGCTCAAACTAACTCTAACCCATGGATCCAAACAGGGCCTATGGCCAGTCTCAACGCGGAGCAGTCGCGTGCACCGGGAAGCGGCGCTCTCTCGGCTGTCGCGCCACTTCAAAGCCGGCGCCAGTGAGAGGTCGCCTCCGCTCTGGCCAGGCATTAATGCGGCGCTGACGCTCCAGGGCGACGCTGACCGTTTCGTGCGGGAAGTGCGCGTTGGCAAGGGAGTATAGGTTTTGAACCATTTCAGGTGTAGTACTGGTTGTTTGCAAAACTACTCAATTATTGCACTCAGTTTCCTAAGAAATTGTGGTAAAAACGTTACTCCACAGCCCGCTTCCCTTCTCCTTCCTCTTCCACTGCCCGTGCACGTCCACGGGAAGCGACCAGTCAACCCTTATATAGGAGTGCTAGCACAAAAAGATGCATGCATGACCACTAAAATTTCCATATTAAAGCGTCGCTCCGGCGGGAGTATGGCGTATGTTGTTACCTTCGGCCGGCCCATGGCTACCGAGCGACGGTGACCAGAGAAGAGGCAGCGGGAGGGGAATGAATGCAGCTACTGTTTGGGTTCGCCTTCCGGCTTAAATAAATGTGCAGCATCACGTGTACCCGCGGGTGCACAAATTGTAACATACGTGTCTGCTTAAGTGGGCGTCACATAACTGGTGTGTGTGTGAGAGAGAGAGATTCTGAGAGACAGAGTGCGTGTGTGCGACTCCACTCTTCGGACATGTACTCAACCTTTTGCATCGGGATATAAGTATAATGGTATTTACTTTAGCTAGTGATTTACGTGGCCATGTTAACGTGGTTGTGTCAAAAATATGTCACTTCCTACTCGTGATTTGCGTTATATAATTACAAGCGAGATTCTCGTGCATTGCAGGGAACAACAATATGCATTTTTTTACCAAACACATGTTGTGATTGACCCATGCAGGAGTAATCCCATGTGTAAAAACTAATGATATCTCAAGAATTTTATCGGAAAACTGGTATCTCGAGAATGTCATCGAAAAAATGAAAGATGAGAGATAAGGCGAGGAGGAGTGGAGCGTGGTGGTGACTAGTGGTCGGAATGGGCGGAGGCATGGGGATGGACGGCGCCGGCAGGCGGCAGCGGCCACCATGCATGCTAGATTGTTCCAGAGACTTATTCCTTTTTTAATTGCTGAGCAATGAGGTTGCGGAGATAATGATGTGGAGAGAGGTGCGGGTATCTATTGTAAAATTATCATAGTTTGCTTTCTATCCTCAGATATAGATCATACGGTCTGTATTACAATATGGCAGGCACACCATCATCGCCAGCTCGTTTTTTATAAGGGTACAGATGATAAGTTTGCTGACTACTAAAGTAAAGTGGAATTTGTCCATGTTATGCAAGTAAATAAAGGTGATTGTTTATCATACGGGTATGGTTGGATGAAGGGTGGTAGGAACAAATGCTCCGCCTAGAGCATGTGTGTGTGAGATGGAGTCTTTGTGTGTGTGTGTGAGAGAGAGAGAGGAGAGAGAGAGATGGAGTCTTAGTTTGTGTGTGTGAGAGAGAGAAAGAGAGAGATGGAGTCATAGTGTTTGGGGGGGTGCGTGCATGCATGTGTGTGTGTGTGTGTTTGTGTGTGTGAGAGAGAGAGATGGAGTCTTAGTGTGTGTGTGGGGGGGGGTGCGTGCGTGTGTGTGTGTGCGTGTGTCGCGGGGTCCTCAGTGGCGGATGTAATTTAAGTGTGCATGGCTTCATCATAGAGAGGTGATGTGTATGGCAGAGGCCACCAACGATGGGGTGCGAGAGAGAAAATGCCCGTAGAGAGGGAAGAGAAGGTGTGTGCGCGTGAGAGGAGTCGACATCGAGAGAACGTGTTTGTTCGAGAGACACCGAGGAAGACTACTATATATATCGATGGTGCATGTAGGCGGGAATTAAACAAAGGGATGGTCTTATTGGTTTCGGGGATATAGGGGGAGAGTGAGAGGCGGGGGGTAGCTAGAAGGAGATTGTGAAGTGTGAGTGTGTGTTTTACCCATCCAGGCGGAAGTTATGTGCACAAAAGAGGAGAACGATTTGATGTGGCGTTAGGATTGAGGGTAATTAACGATGTATGGAGACATGGAGACCTTGAACGTGCATGTGTGAGAGGTATACATGTATACATGGGATGTGTGTGTGTGCGCGCGCATGATCGAGATAAAAGAAAGAAGACATAAGTCATAAGATCAACGACATGGGAGAGACGGATCGGTATGACAATATGCATGCATGTGAGAATGCAGGGAAAAAGGCTCGACAATTGAGCATGTGTTTTTGTCTTTAAGAGATAGTGGCGTGGGCTGGAGCATGCATCTATGGCAAGCAGAGGGAGTGAGGCGCAACGATTGTGCAAAAGAGACCAACCTATAAATGCATATGTATGGAGGGACATATATAGTGTGGGTGATAGGAAGCAAGACTCCGTGCGAGAAAGAAATGTTGACGGAGAAACTACAGATAGATACAGAGATGGAGATGCTAGCTAGAGGGACATCTGCTAGTCTGGGTGTTGGAGATGACCATTGGGTGGTTCAAAGGGTGAAGTTATATATGTGTGTGAGAGGGCACTTGACTGCATGTAGAGAGAAACATATGTAGTGTGCGTGATAGGAATCAAGAGTGAGGGCGAGAAAGAAGGATGATGGAGAAACAGATAAATAGAAAGATAAAGATGCTAGCTAGTGTGCGTTAGAGATAGGAGTCGAGTGGATCAGAAGGCTGGGTTATGTGTGTGGGTGTGAGAGAGATAGAGAGAGGGTGCATGTGAGTCACATACAAACAGATATCAGAGAGAAATGAGATCCAGAGAGATGGAGTTTTGTGTCTGCGAGAGAGAAAGATATTTCACAATGAGAGTGATAGCTAGAGAGACATACGAGGGAACACAAGATATCTCTAGGGAGAGAGGGTGTGTGTGAGCGACATACAAGAGAACAATGGAGAAATATGAGACCCTGGGAGATAGAGTTTGTGTTTGTGTGTGAGAAAGAGATATTGAAGAGGAAGAGTCATAGATTCTCATATCTAAGGAACAAAAGACATCTCTGTATGAGGGGTGTGCAAGTGGCACGGATGGGAATAGTAGAGAGAAATGAGACCTCGGGAGACAAAGTTTTGTGTTTGTGTGAGAGAAAGAGATTCCACATGGAGAATCATAGTTAGACACATAGCAGGGAGCGAGATATACTTAGAGAGAGAGAGAGTGATGAAGGTCAAGGGAGAGAGTACCGTCATTGTGTTACGAAGATAAAAGATCATTGTCGACATACAGGTAGCACGAGAGATGCCTGAGAGACGATGAACGTGTATAGGTCCAAAGAGATAGTCCTATATAAGCATGAGAGATAGCTATATGAGACGAATATCTGGATTAAAGGGGATTCAAATATTTAAACTGGAGATCACGACATCAATAATATCATAACGCAAATTGGTGTATCAAATATGCATATTCATTTGAATTTGGGAACACGTGTAATGTTATATAGTTTATCAATATTGGTGATCCATAGATTCTTCAATTACAAACAATGCATGGTTTATATGCAATTAATGTCTAAACAGGATTACACTATATGTTGCGTGTGTGAAACACATTATACATGTTTGAGAAGTAAAAAAACCGCATGAAACACACATTAATTGGAGATAGTTAGCGAGGAATGCATACATTGGATTTCAACATAAAGTGGTTTCAAATATTTGAAAATCCAAATTGATGGATACAACCTTATGAATCTGAGATCATGCCATTTGTAAACCATATTTATGTATAAATGGTGTTGTGCTTTTGAAAGTATATATAAAATAATGATGTATATAGAATGTAATTCCAATTGAAAATGGATCCCGCCCGGAAAAAAAGTAGAATACAAACGGGATTCGAATTGAGTTGGCACGGTAAACGTGCACTCTGCAAAATTTGAACGAAGCGGGGAAAGTCGCAGTAACCGCCCGAAACCAAAATCTGCGAGATGGAAATCACTACTGCCTATCCCTGCCACGCAAAGCCTATCTGCTGGATTTCTATAGGTTTCGGTAGGGGTAGGTTTGTAATTTCACCCAAACGTGACGTAACCGCATCTCACCCAGATTCATACACGGTGGGCGCCAAAACACAGTGTGTCCTCGGCCGAAATCGACTCCCTCCCCGATTCATATTCATACACAGTGGGCGCCAAAAACAAACTCTCGTCGGCAAATATTTGGTGTATGCGAGATTACCGTCCTATCCCCAACCGACTAATGTTGCTATGATGTAGTAGAAATTTAAAACGAGGGCTAAGTTTGTAGATTTCCTTGCATTTGAGACAAGCGCGCCCTGAATACATGGTTCCCCTATAGCGACCAGACCTCAAACGGTCTGATCTCTATGCTCAGGTGTCATCCCTGGATCAGTAATGCTGACACCACACAGTACTTGGAGGATTTATAAGAGAGTAGCAATCACACACTTATTAGAACGAGTGTCTCAATAGAGAACTTATTACAATAAATATGGCTTAAGGCCATCTAATAATGACAACAGCGGAAGGCTTGGAAGATAAGTGAGTCCATCAACTCCAACGGCATCACTGAGTATAGAACCACGACCTAAAAACTCCTTAATCATCGTCTGAAAAGTCTGCAACATTAACGTTGCAGCCCAAAACGGGTCAGCACATGGAATATGCTGGCAAGGTAACACATAGAGAGTAATGGAATGAAACAGCTATACTATATGCATATTTGGCTGGTGGAAAGCTCTATGGTTACAGTTTTTGCGCAAAGCCAATTTTTCCCTACTACAAAGGAATAAATTGTATTTAACTATCATGGTGGTTGTTAAACAATGAGAATGGTTGAGAGCATCCTCAATCCCAATTAAGCATCATCATTAAACAAAACCCAACAAAATTAAATTAGAGAGTAACATGTTGAGATTCACATGATAATCCAAGTACTAGATACTCAAGATGTCCATAACCGGGGACACGGCTAACCATGATTAGTTTATACACTCTGTAGAGGTTTGCGCACTTTTCCCCACAAGACTCGATCGCCTCTGTTTGTTTTCTCGCACTACATGGTGTTTGAGAAGACGGATGACGGAGACATAGTCTTTCAGAAGTGCTAGCAGCTTACGATGGATAGACCGTTACACCTACTTTCCCCTACATCTGCTAGTCTACCCTGTAAGAGTTCGCACGACTTAATCAACTATTCTAGAGCCCATAATAGCTTGTGGTTGCACACGGAAGTTTCTAGTATGAAAAATCTCATGATCCCTTTGGGCCTGGGTGGCGGTCCATAAAAAAACAGGCAATCCTGGAATACCCAGGTACCTCAATCCACCCAGATGTGTGTTTAAGTTGCCACCTTAGATAAACCATTAATTAACAAACTCACATCTGTCATGGATATCACTCACCAATCCACGTCTACTAGCATAGCATGGCACAATAGGCAAACGTAGAAGTAACTCCCAAAGGTTTGATAATAAACAGGTAATAGGTACTACCTCAACTACTTCCCATCCCACAATTTAATTAGATCCTAATCATGCAATGTTTGAGGATTGATCTAATGCAATAAAACTGGGTAGTAGGAGGTATGATCAAAGTGTTACTTGCCTTGCTGATGATCCGCGAAACCTAGAGATTCGAAGTAACAGGCGACGCACTACGGGTATTCTATCGCAGACAAACAAACAATCATACAATAAGTATTCATCTAATGCACGGGTAAAACTCAAATAAGAGATCTAACCAGAAGGTTCAACTTAAGAACTCCGGTTTGCAAAAAGAATCAAATCAAATGAAGCAACGAAAGTCAAACGGCAAAAGAAACAGGCTTCGTTTACTATTCTGGATCTAGGGCAATTTTTACAGTGGCAAAAACTTGTTTAAGTTGGTTAAACGGATAGAGGGTTTCGAGAGGAAACTCCAGGCGCTTGAATCGCCTGATTCCGATAAACGAGCGGAAAATTATACTAAAATGAAAATCGGATCAGGAATCGCGATCAGAAAATCGCGGATTTAATCCGAGAAAAAGAAAAATGACGAACGTTCGCTAGAACGAACGAACGGACGAACGCTCGCTAATTAAATAAACCGGAAAAACCGATCTATTTAAAAAAACGAAACTAAAAAACGACAAAACCGTTGGAAAAACCGAACGGTTTTCTAAAAAACCGGCGTCTAAAAAAAATCTACCGGCAACCCCGGCGAGATTCCGGCGGCGGTGGCAGGGCTCCGGCGGTCGGCGGCGGCGGCGCGGCTGGCGGCGGTCGGCGGTGGCGCAGCGCGGCGGCGGCGGGGCTAGGGTTTGGGCGGCGGCGGCTCGGTGGGCTGTGGGGGTCAGGTGCCCCGGCTTATAAAGGCCGGCCCCGGAGTAGTCCGGGCTTAACACGGCCCGTAGGTCGGTTTCGTTTTTTTAAATTATTCCGCGCAGAAAAATAAATAAAAGAAATACTAAACGGACTTCAAAAATCCCAAAATAAATTTGCCCGGGCTTCTAAAATCAAGACGCACCAGGTGAACATTTATTTGGGGCCTAAATGCAATTTTGAAAAACGCACATTTTTCCTAAATTCAAATAAAATACCAAAAAAACTCCGAAATAAAATCGTATTTGATTTTATTATTATACCCTCAATATTTCTTTATTTTGGGAAAGTCATTTTATTCCCTCTCTCATATTTTTGTAATAGAAATAAATGATGATAAAATAATTATAATCAAATGATCCTATTCTCAAAATTTGAGAAACTCAAATATGAAAATAACGAAATCCCCAACTCTCTCCGTGGGTCCTTGAATTGCGTAGAATTTCTAGGATCAAAACCAAAAACAAATAAATTATGATATGCAATGATGATGTAATGTATAACATTCCAAATTGAAAATTTGGGATGTTACAAACCTACCCCCCTTAAGGTGAATCTCGCCCTCGAGATTCGGGTTGGCTAGAAAATAGGTGAGGGTGGTCCTTGAGCAAATCTTCCTCTCGCTCCCAGCTGGCTTCATCCTCCGTGTGCACTACTGGAATCAGCTAGTTTGCCATCTGCCAGTTCTTTGCCGTCCGCTAGCGGACGGCAAAGAAGCTCTTTGCCATCAGCTTCCAAAAAGCGGACGGCAAAGAAACTGGCTGATGGCAAAGACAAAGTTTGCCATCAGCCAGTTCTTTGCCGTCTGCTAGCGGACGGCAAAGATTCTTTGCCGTCGGCTAGCGGACGGCAAAGAGGGAGGGGCCCCACTGACGAGCTGCAAAAAAAAAACCTGACGGGCCCCCCTCTTTGCCGTCCGCTAGCGGACGAAAGAGCAAGGAGGCGGACGGCAAAGGTTGGCGGACGGCAAAGAGGGAGGCCCCACGTAACGTTAACGGGGCCGCGCCCCACACCCTCCTCTCTCTCTCCCACCTCCACCGCCCCGTCGCACCACGCCCCCGCCCCCCGCCCCCCCCCCCCCCCCCCCCCCCCCCCCCCCCCCCCCCCCCCCCCCCCCCCCCCCCCCCCCCCCCCCCCCCCCCCCCCCCCCCCCCCCCCCCCCCCCCGCCCCCGCCCCCCCGCCCCGCGCCCCGCCCCCGCCCCGGCGCCCCCCCCGCCCGCCGCCCCGGCCGCCCCGCCCCTCCTCCGCGCCCCAGGCCGCCCCGCCCCCCTCCTCCACCCAGGTGAGCTCTCTGCCTCCTTTTTTTTCCTTTTTTCTGTTTTTTTAGTTTTAGGTTTATGTTTAGTTTAGATTTAGTTTTAGTTTTAGTTTTAGGATTAGTTTTAGGTTTGTAGGTTTAGTTTTAGTTTAGTTTTAGGTTTAGATTTAGTTTTTTGCTTTTTCTATTTTTTTAGTTTTAGGTTTAGGTTTAGTTTAGTTTTAGGAAAGAAGAAGAAGAGAAAAAGAGGAGGAGGAGAAGAAGAAGAGGAGGAGGAGAAGAAAAAAGAAGAAGAGGAGGAAGAAGAAGAAGAAGAAGAAAAAAGAGGAGAGGAGGAGAAGAAGAAGAGGAAAAAGGAAAGGAGGAGGAAGAAGAAGAAGAAGAAGAAGGAAAAAAGGAAGAAAAGGAAAAAGAGGAAGAAGAAGAAGAAAAGGAAAAAAAGGGAAAAAAACCCGACCCGACACGGTACCCAGACCCCCGACCCGGCACCCCGACACGACACCCCGACCCCGAAACCCCGGCCCCGAGACCCCGACCCCGACACCCCAACCCCGACCCCGACCACGACCCCGACACCCTGACCCCGACCCTGACCCGACACCCCGACCCCGAGCCTGACCCGACACCCTGACCCCGACACCACACCCCGAACCCGGAACAACACCCCGACACCGACACGGCACTACCCCGACATCGACACGACACCCCGACCCCCCGACCCCGAAACAGCACCCCGACCCCGACACGGCACCCCGACACCGACAGGACACCCCGACCACCGACACCTCCCGTAAAGGTGTTCTTTGGCCTTCCAGAGGCCGACGGGGTCATATATTTGTGAATTATTAGTTAGGTCATATATTTTTCGATTTTGTTATGAGAAACATCATATATAATTGTGTTGATCGTGTAGTTTTAAATGTGCAGTTGTTTCATCGCTGCGAGGTTTGGTGTTCGACGACCTCGCCGTGCGTTTGACGAGCTCTGCCCCTTCGTTCGTGGGTGAGCACAAATGACAAGTCCTCCTCCCCCATTAATTATTTGATCTATTCCGATGAAACTTGATAGCTAGCTATGTATGTGTCTTGAATCATCAGTATGCGTAACCAATATGTGTCTCCCATTCGAAAGCATCATAGTTATAAATATGCATGCATTTGCATATATATAACCTTGATTCTTTCGAATTGTCCAACGCTATCCATGGACAGCCCGAGTATGTGTAGATTGGGTTCGTTTTCCCATATGCTTTGCTCCGGATCCGACGCATATATTTCGTCAGTGCCTCCCCTATTGTTCTCCGGGTACACATCCTCTCTGTTTATTGCAGAGACGTGTATCAGGAGAACAGCGGGGAGGTGCTGCCGAAATTTTGCGTCGGATCCGGAGCATAGCATGGGAAAATAAACCCAATCTACACATACACGGGTGGGATTAGGACCTATCATTACCTATTAGAGTGTAGGTTGCATGGACGTAATAAAATTGACAAAGTAGATCAACTGATGAATATATACATGGTGAATTACATATATAATTGTTGTGTGTCCAGTAGCTCTGAAAGTCAAGATGAGTGACCGTGCTTGGATGTATACCGGTCACACTGGTCAGAACAAATGGAGCGCTGAATGGTTCACAAAAACTAAGGGGTTTGTGCAAGCCGCATTTGCAAATGGCCAAAAGAAAACCTGGTGCCCCTGTTTCCGCTGCGGCAATTGGGAAAAGAAGACAGAGGCTGAAATGGGCAAACACCTGCAGAAGAGTGGTTTTATGCCCGATTATACGGTGTGGACATTTCATGGTGAGTCTGCCCAACGTGACCGAGCTGAGGTGGATCGTCGTCGCACCGACGAGCATGGTACCGGGATGGAAAACATGGTGCAAGGCTATGATGATGCTCGGGATTCGGACGAGGAGATGGAGGAATCTGCAAAGGCCTTCAATGAAATGTTGGAGTCTTCGAAACGTCCGCTCCACGAGCACACTGAGCTTTGTCAGTTGGATGCCATCTCACAAGTAATGGCTCTGAAGGCTCAGTTCAACTTGGGCAGAGAATGCTATGACGCAATTATGACAGTATTTGGACGCTTTCTACCCAAAGGCCATGTAATGCCTGCAAACCTGTACCAGTCGGACAAAATCCTCCGTGCACTGAAGATGCCCTATGAGAAGATACATGCCTGTGAGAAAGGATGTGCCTTATTTAGGCTTGACTATGCGGACTTGAACTATTGTCCCATTTGCAAGTCTTCTAGGTATATTGTGGTAGACAACGGTATGGGTGAGAAGACACAGACCAAAATCCCCGTTACTGTTCTTCGGTATATGCCAATCGTACCAAGACTTCAACGTCTTTTCATGGTCGAAGAGATGGCCAGACAGATGACATGGCACAAAACAGGCAAAAGAACCGAACTAGATGCAGATGGGAATCTGATGATGGTACACACATCGGATGGTGTTGCGTGGAAAAAGTTTGATGAATTACATGCTGACAAAGCGGCAGATCCGAGGCATCCTCGAGTCGGCATCAGCACGGATGGGTTCAGTGTGTTTGGTATGACGGCAGCCCAATACAGTTGTTGGCCCGTATTTGTCTTTCCACTCAATCTCCCCCCCGGACAGATTATGCAAAGAAAGAACATTTTCCTGACGTTGATAATTCCAGGACCCAACTATCCGGGCAAAAATATGAATGTGTACATGCAGCCGCTTAAGGACGAATTGCAACAAGCCTGGGATAATGGATTCAAGACATACGACGCCTTTAGCAAACGGAACTTCATAATGCGTGTCTGGTACATGTACTCGACGCATGACTTGCCGGCGTATGCGCTATTCGTTGGCTGGTGTGTGCATGGAAGGTTCCCGTGCCCCACATGCAAGGGAGCTCTTGAGTTTCGTTGGCTTCAGGCCGGTCGCAAGTTTTCTTGCTTCAACATGCATAGACAGTTCCTGGATCCTCGCCATAAGTTCAGGAAAGACAAGAAGAACTTCATCAGGGGTAGAGTTGTCAAAAACTCTGCACCACCTGCATTGACAGGCCAACAGACCCTGGATCAGTTAAACGCTCTCGAGCCAGATCCACAACGTCCAGGGTACTTCAAGGGGTATAATACTAAGCATGCGTCTCCTCCCACAACATCTCCTCCCACAACAAGCTCGTGAGATATAGAGATGAGGGAAGGCGAGGAAAGGGGAGGACTTCAAGGGGTATAATACCAAGCCAGGGTCCCATTGATCCAGAGCTGTTGATGATATCTGGTGGCAGGAGGTCCCATGGCTCCATAGCCATTGGAGATGGACTTATCCGTTGTCCTAGCACTCTCCCAGAGATCAAGGCGCGCCAGTCGAGCTCCGCTCCTGAGATAAGGCCTCGTGAACGGCCAGTGCAACTCGCCATCAAGGTTAGTGATACGTACTCAGTTATCTTTCTCCATTACATTCTGTGCGCTTCCATCAATGATTACAAATGGTCATGTGAGTGGTGTTGCAGGCTGCTATACAGAGTGAGAGAGATAGAACGGAGAAACTTCTGGCGGAGGCGACGGAGAGGCAGCGGTAGTTGGAGGAGAGGACGACAAAGATGATGGAGGAGGAGAGGGCACGGAATGACATGCAGGCAAGGGCCATGTACGAGCTCCTTGTGGTAAGTTTCTTCTGCAGATTAGCCAAAACATTCATGTAGTGTTTGTCTCATTACTAACTAGTATGACTGAGTCGTCAAAACCAAATGTGCAGTCTGTGTGCGAGAAGACAGGTCAGACCGCTCCGCCGATGCCAGTGATTGCTCCTGGGACCACGGTGAGTTTTATTGAATGGACATTACTTGCTAGTCTTAACATTTGAGTGTCATCATGCTAACAAGACATTGGAAATGATCTTTGGTGCAGCGTAACTCCAGACAAGCATCGCACGATCCTTCTCCAGCTACCGACACGAGCCACCCCGCTCCTACACCTCCTACATCTTGGTAAGTTTATCTAGTGTTTTGTTTAACACATGCATAAAGACCTAGACTTAGCTTTATTTCCTCCAATGCTTACCATAATGACCTAGACTTAGCTTCTTCACCTCCAAAATGACTTAATAAGCTTACTGACCTCCAAAACCATCCATTTTACCTAAGTTAGCTCTAAAACGATCTGTACTTAGCTTTGTTTCCTCCAAAATGACCAAAGTTAGCTCTAATATGCTTAGTTAACTAGGTTTGCTCAATAATGACATGTACTTAGCTTACTTATGTCAAAAATGGCATAATTAGCTTAGTTAGCTCATAAACGATCCATTTTACCTAAGTTAGTTCTAAAATGATCCATTTTACCTTACTTAGCTCATAAACGATCCATTTTACCTACGTTAGCTCTAAAATGACCCATTTAACCTTACTTAGCTCATAAATGATCCATTCTACCCAAGTTAGCTCTAAAATGACCCATTTTACCTAGGTTAGCTCCAAAATGATCCATCTTACCTAGGTTACCTCTAAAATGATGCATTTTACCTAAGTTTGCTCATAAGCGATCCATTGCACCTAGGTTAGCTCATAAACGATCCATTGCACCTAAGTTAGCTCACAAATGATCAATTTCACCTAAATTAGCTCATAAATGTCATATATTCTTCTTCTTCTTCATTTTCTTCTTCTTCTTCTTCTTCTAATCTTCTTCTTCTTCTAATCTTCTTCTTCTAACTTTCTTATTTCCCATTTTGCAGAATTCATTCACTTCACGGAAGCTTGCATAGATGGAGTGCTTGTTTGGATGAACTATGTTTCCTTTGTATCTATGAACTATGCATGTATGGTAGGATGACACTATTGTAATATGTATGGTTGGATGCATGTATGTCGAACTTGCTATGTATGGTTGATGGAACTATGCATGTATGATGAAATTATATGTGTTGGATATCTCATATGTTTGCTGTGAACTTGCCATGTGAAAAATATATATGTATCATCTATTTGCTGTGAAAATGGTTGGGTACATGAAAAAACAGAGGCAATGCAGGCTCTTTGCCGTCTGCCACTGACGGCAAAGGGCTCTTTGCCGTCTGCCACGGATGGCAAAGAAGCCACGTGGCATCCAGCTGTGCTTCCTGGGAGCTGAACCATTTGGTCAGTTTGCCTACAGTGGCAGACGGCAAAGACTTTGCCGTCAGTGGCGGACGGCAAAGAACCTGCCATGTAGTGACGTGTAGATGACATCACACGGCGGACGGCAAAGACCCTAGAAATTTTGCCGTCGGCGGCGGACGGCAAAGGCCTTCCGTTAGCCACTTAACGGACTGACAGCGCAATTATTGCCGTCCGCTCTCTTTGCCGTCCGCCGCGCTCTCTTTGCCGTCCGCCGCAGACGGCAAAGACTTTGCCGTCAGTAGCAGACGGCAAAGTAGCTGCTTACCGAAGCCTACTTTACCGGAGCCTTTTGCCGTCCGTGGCTGACGGCAAAGACCTTTGCCGTCCGCCGTTCAGGCCTTTGCCGTCCGCCGTGGCAGATGGCAAAGTAGCTGATTCCTGTAGTGGTGGTGGCTCCACTAAACCTTGCAAAACTTGATAATCTTGCTGCGGGTGACTCGACTGGCATACTCTAGAATCTTAACTGGTTTCTCCTCATAGGTCAAATCACTGTCCAACTGAATTGCTTCCAGTGGTACTGTGTCTCCCAAGGGTATGTCAGCCATCTCCGCGTGGCACTTCTTCAACTGAGAAACGTGGAACACATCATGAACTCCTGACAATCCTTCGGGCAATTCCAACTTGTAGGCTACTTCTCCCATACGTTCCAATACTCGGTATGGTCCTACAAAACGTGGCGCTAACTTTCCCTTAACACCAAAGCGCTTTGTTCCTCAAAGTGAGGATACTCGAAGATAAACTCTGTCTCTGACTTCGTAAACTGTCTCCTTGCATTTAGAATCTGCATAACTCTTTTGCCTGGATTGAGCTACCTTGATCCTATCGCGAATCAATTTCACCTTCTGTTCAGACTCCTTAATCAAATCAGGTCCAAACAACTGGTGGTCTCCAACTTCATCCCACGACAACGGTGTCCTGCACCTTCTTCCGTACAAGGCTTCAAAAGGGGCCATCTTTAAATTGGATTAATAGCTATTGTTGTAAGAGAACTCTGCATACGGCAAATTCTCGTCCCAACTAGATCCATAATCTAGCGCACAAGCTCTCAGCATGTCCTCCAAAATCTGATTGACTCTCTCGATCTGTCCATCTGTCTGTGGATGAAAAGTTGTGCTGAACTCTAGCCTGGTACCCAAAGTTTCGTGCAACTGATTCCAGAACTTTGAGGTAAACTGGGTTCCTCTATCTGATACTATACTCCTCGGAACTCCATGTAAGCATACAATCCTGGTCATGTATATCTTTGCCAACTTAGCACTGGTGTAAGTGGTCTTTACCGGGATGAAATGAGCTACTTTCGTCAAACGATCGACTACAACCCAAATCGAGTCATAGCCTGAAGGAGTCCTAGGTAATCCCGTGATAAAATCCATGCCTAACTTATCCCACTTCCATTTGGGTATCGACAATGGTTGTAGCAATCCTGCTGGCTTCTGATGCTCTGCCTTTACTCTCTTACATACATCACAAACTGCTACATACTCCGCAATGTCTTTCCTCATTCCGGTCCACCAGAAAATATCCTTCAAATCCAAATACATCTTGGTATTTCCTGGGTGAATCGAATACGGTGAATCGTGTGCCTCTTGCAGAATCAACCTCTTGATCTTTGGGTTATTGGGCAGATAAACACGGTCTTCAAACCATAGGGTGTCGTGCTCATCCTCACAAAATCCTTTAGCCTTCCCTTCGCTCATTTTCTCCTTTATAGAGGCAATCTCATTGTCAGTCTTCTGGGCTTCTCTGATTCTATCCATCAAAGTTGACTGAATCTCCAATGCTGCTACATAGCCTCTCGGAACTATTTCCAAACATAGCTCACGAAGATTTTCGGCTAACTCCTTTGGTATTTCTCCCGTTGTTAGTGTATTGACATGGCTCTTATGGCTCAATGCGTCAGCTACTACATTTGTCTTTCCGGGATGGTAATGCAATCTCATATCATAATCCTTGATGAGCTCCAACCATCTCCTTTGTCTGAGGTTCAACTCCTTCTACGTGAAAATGTATTTCAAACTCTTGTGATCTATGTACACCTCACAATGATTTCCAATGAGGAAATGTCTCCATGTTTTCAATGCATGCACTACGGCTGCTAACTCCAAATCATGCGTAGCATAATTCAATTCGTGCGGTTTAAGTTGTCTTGAGGCATATGAAACAACTCTCCCTTCCTGCATAAGCACTGCTCCAAGTCCCCGACGTGAAGCGTCGCAATACACCTCATAATCCTTGGTCTAGTCTGGCAAAATCAACACTGGTGAAGTAACCAAACGTTTCTTTAACTCCTGAAAACTAGCCTCACACTCCTCGGTCCATATGAACTTGGTTTCCTTCTTTAACAGTTCAGTCATAGGCTTCACAATCTTTGAGAAATTCTCAATAAATCTCCGGTAGTATCCTGCGAGTCCAAGGAAACTCCGGATCTCGCCAACTATGGTTGGTGCTTCCCACTTGGTCACGGTATCAACATTAGTGGGATCTACTGATATACCTTCTCCAGATATAACGTGTCCGAGGAATCCTACTTCCTTCAACCAAAACTCACATTTGCTGAAATTGGCATACAACTGATGTTCTCTGAGCTTCTCAAGTACCAATCGCAAATGTTCCTTATGCTCCTCTTCATTCTTCGAGTAAACTAGGATATCATCGATGAACACCACGATGAACTTATCCAAGAACTCCATAAACACTTTGTTCATCATGTTCATAAAATAGGCAGGTGCCTTAGTCAGACCAAATGACATAACGGTATACTCGTACAGCCCATACCTGGTGGTAAAAGTTGTCTTAGGTATATCCTGTTCTCGAATCTTCAACTGGTGGTATCCTGATCGCAGATCGATCTTGGAAAATACCTTAGCTCCTTGCAATCGATCAAATAGATCATTGATCATTGGTAGTGGGTATTTGTTCTTGATCGTTACTTCATTCAACCCACGATAGTCAACAACCATCCTTAACGATCCATCCTTTTTCTCCACTAGAAGTATTGGTGATCCCCAAGGCGACGAACTTGGGCGAATGTAACCTTTATCTAGTAACTCCTTAATCTGCTTCTTAATCTCCACCAAATCCTTTGTAGGCATCCTGTATGGTCTCTTCGATATTGGCCCTGTGCCTGGCAATAGCTCAATCAAAAACTCAATATCTCTATCCGGTGGCATGCCTGGCAACTCTTCTGGAAATACTTCAGGGAAATCCCTTACCACTGGTAGTTCCTCCTGCACAACTCCTGTTAAACAATTTACTTGAGTCCCTTTTGGCACATGTCGAGATACATACTTGATCCTTCTCCCTTCTGGGGTGGTAAGCAAAATTGTCTTACTAGCGCAATCGATGTTTCCTCCATGCATCGACAGCCAATCCATACCCAGAATTACATCCAATCCTTGTGATTCCAAAATGATTAAATTTGAGGGAAACACATGCCTACCTATACTCAATGGCACTTGAAAACATCCTTGACTGGCCATATACTCCGCTCCTGGTGAGCTTACTAGCATAGGTGTTCTAAGAACCTTAGTGGGCAAGTTATACTTATCCACAAATCCCCTTGATATGTATGAATGCGATGCACCAGTATCAAAAAGAACGAGTGCAGTAAATGACTTAACCAAAAACTTACCGATTACGGCATCTGGCTGCTCTTCAACCTCCTCCACGTTAACGTGGTTCAATCTGTCCCCTGTTGAAAGGGTTCGGCTTCTTCCCAGAGCTTCCATTGCCATTCTGGCCTTCAGGACATTCATTGGCATAATGTCCGGTCTTCTGGCACTTAAAACAAGTGACTTGGCTCAGGTCTTTCTTGGCTGGGGTTGATGGGTTGGTACGGTTCTGGCCGTTGCTTCCTCCATTACCATTACCATTCTTGGTGCCGTTGTGATTGTGCGAGCTACCTCCTCCATGGGTATGCTGAAAATGTCCTCCCGATCTAGGGGTAAAACGTGGCTTCTGCTGAGCTCCAGAATTGTACTTCCCTTGTCCATACTTCCTCTTGCGGTTCTCAATTTGCTGCTGCTTGCCTTCAATCATAAGAGCACGGTCTACCAACTCCTGGTAGTTGTTGAAGGTTGTTATCATCAACTGAATGCTCAACTCATCATTCAGTCCTTCCAGAAACTTCTCCTGCTTTGCTGCATCCGTAGCAACGTCATCTGGGGCATAACGTGCTAATTTACTAAAGTCCTCCACATACTGGCCAACTGTTCGTCCTCCTTGGCGCAAGTTGCGAAACTCACGCTTCTTCATGGCCATAGCTCCTGCTGAAACATGGGCAGTATGAAAAGCTTGCTGAAACCGGTCCCACGTGACAGTGTCGACAGGGAAAGTGGCTGTGAAATTCTCCCACCATGATGCTGCGGGTCCTTCTAGTTGATGTGTGGAAAACTTCACCTTCTCCGCATCTGTGCATCCTGCTGTGGTCAACTCTCTAGCTAGCTTGCGGATCCAATCATCTGCTACTATCGGCTCGGTGCTGCTGGCAAACACCGGCGGATTCAGCCCAAGAAAACGGGCTAAGTGATCAACAGGTGGTGGTGGTGGTGGTGGGTTGTTGTTGTTGTTCCCCTGATTCTGATTCTGGACTAGCAACTGCATCAATGTGTTCTGTTGCTGGATTAACTGGGTGAGCTCCGGTGGAAAGGTAAATCCGGGGTCACGTCTTGGAGGCATCTGAGGGTTTAGAAAAGATGAGGTTTAAGAATAGAGGGGGTTTAAAGAGAAAACACTACCCATATGCACATGAGGCAAAAGCAAACAATTCACTTCATTCAATCAAACAAGGGCATACAGTCGATCTAACTATCGCAAAAGTGCTCGGACTACTGTATTTACATGGTGGACTACTACTACTTATGAGGTGGTCTACTAGAAATATTCTTCAGTTGCAGACTCCATGATATCTGCTCCGGCTTCATCAACATAGTCATCATCGCTATCATCTGGGTCCGAGTCGGTGTCGTCGATGATGATGTAGTCTTCCGGGCGAATCTCCTTGGGTTCTTCGTCTTCATCTACTGGTGTAGGGCCTCCCATAAATATCCCGATCTTCTTGATCAGATCGTCATTCTTCTCCACCAATACTTCAATTTCTTCTTCATAATCTTCTCGTGTAGCATTGAGTTCTTCCTCCAGTTCTTTGATTCTTGTCCTAGCCTTCTTCAGGTCTATCATGTCAGCGCACATCTGCTTCTCCTGTCATCGAATATGCTGGTTTAACTCCTGGATAAAAGCTACAATTGATTTATCCTTTCTGGTGATCATCTCCCAGTGCTCATCTCGGCGCCCACAAATCTGGTAGATAGTATCCTTGAGATCATTGCGGTAGACTTCTCCAATGCGTCCCATGGCGATGTGAGCTGCCATGCTCTTTCCTAGACTCCAAGTTGATGCATCAAAAGAAAACTCTATGGGCTCAGTGACTGGCATGAACATCCTTCCTGGAACTTGAACTTGAATCATCCAGCACTCTTCTTCAGGTAAAGTGGCGTTGTAGGTTCCGGTGAATCTTGGTACTCCTATGTTCAGGTATCTAGTGACTTCCTTCAAGTGACGTCCAAAGGGTGTATATTCATCTGGTTGCGTGAACTTGTTCCTTGCATCCGCCATCCTAAAGAGTAGAAAAGTTGAGAGGTCAGAAGAGAAGAGAGTGAATAGTGATCTAGGTCCTTAGCTTAGTGGTCGTGTCCTACAGTCAGCATGTGCTCTGATACCATCTCTGTAGCGACCAGACCTCAAACGGTCTGATCTCTATGCTCAGGTGTCATCCCTGGATCAGTAATGCTGACACCACACAGTACTTGGAGGATTTATAACAGAGTAGCAATCACACACTTATTACATCGAGTGTCTCAATAGAGAACTTATTACAATAAATATGGCTTAAGGCCATTTAATAACGATAACAGCGGAAGGCTTGGAAGATAAGTGAGTCCATCAACTCCAACGGCATCACTGAGTATAGAACCACGACCTAAAAACTCCTTAATCGTCGTCTGCAACATTAATGTTGCAGCCCGAAACGGGTCAGCACATGGAATATGCTGGCAAGGTAACACATAGAGAGTAATGGAATGAAACAGCTATACTATATGCATATTTGGCTGGTGGAAAGCTCTATGGTTACAGTTTTTGCATAAAGCCAATTTTTCCCTACTGCAAAGGAATAAATTTTATTTAACTATCATGGTGGTTGTTAAAAATTGAGAATAGTTGACAGCATCCTCAATCCCAATTAAGCATCATCATTAAACAAAACCCAACAAAATTAAATTAGAGAGTAACATGTTGAGATTCACATGATAATCCAAGTACTAGATACTCAACATGTCCATAACCGGGGACACGGCTAACCATGATTAGTTTATACACTCTGTAGAGGTTTGCGCACTTTTCCCCACAAGACTCGATCGGCTCCATTTGGTTTCTCGCACTACATGGTGTTTGAGAAGACGGATGACGGAGACATAGTCTTTCAGAAGCGCTAGCACCTTACGATGGATAGACCGTTACACCTACTTTCCCCTACATCTGCAAGTCTACCCTGTAAGAGATCGCACGACTTAATCAACTATGCTAGAGCCCATAATAGCTTGTGGCTGCACACAGAAGTTTCTAGTATGAAAAATCTCATGATCCCTTTGGGCCTGGGTGGCGGTCCATAAAAAACAGGCAATCCTGGAATACCCAGGTACCTCAATCCACCCAGATGTGTGTTTAAGTCGCCACCTTAGATAAACCATTAATTAACAAACTCACATCTGTCATGGATATCACTCACCCAATCCACGTCTACTAGCATAGCATGGCAAAATAGGCAAACGTAGAAGTAACTCCCAAAGGTTTGATAATAAACAGGTAATAGGTACTACCTCAACTACTTCCCATCCCACAATTTAATTAGATCCTAATCATGCAATGTTTGAGGATTGATCTAATGCAATAAAACTGGGTAGTGGGAGGTATGATCAAAGTGTTACTTGCCTTGCTGATGATCCGCGAAACCTAGAGATTCGAAGTAACAGGCGGCACACTCCGGGTATTCTATCGCAGACAAACAAACAAGCATACAATAAGTATTCATCTAATGCATGGGTAAAACTCAAATAAGAGATCTAACCAGAAGGTTCAACTTAAGAACTCCGGTTTGCAAAAAGAATCAAATCAAACGAAGCAACGAAAGTCAAACGGCAAAAGAAACAGGCTTCATTTACTATTCTGGATCTAGGGCAATTTTTACAGTGGCAAAAACTTGTTTAAGTTGGTTAAACGGATAGAGGGTTTCAAGACGAAACTCCAGGTGCTTGAATCGCCTGATTCCGATAAACGAGCGAAAAGTTATACTAAAACGAAAATCGTATCAGGAATCGCGATCAGAAAATCGCGGATTTAATCCGAGAAAAAGAAAAATGACGAACGTTCACTAGAACGAACGGACGGACGAACGCTCGCTAATTAAATAAAACCGGAAAAACCGATCTATTTAAAAAAACCGAAACTAAAAAAATAACAAAACCGTCAGAAAAACCGAATGGTTTTCTAAAAAAACCGGCGTCTAAAAAAATCTACCAGCAACTCCGGCGAGATTCCGGCGGCGACGCGGGGCGGTCGGCGGCGGCGGCGGCGCAGCGCGGCGGCGGCGGGGCTAGGGTTTGGGCGGCGGCGGCGGCTCGGTGGGCTGTGGGGGTCGGGTGCCCCGGCTTATAAAGGCCGGCCCCGGAGGAGTCCGGGCTTAACACGGCCCGTAGGTCGGTTTCGTTATTTTTTTAAATTATTCCGAGCAGAAAAACAAATAAAAGAAATACTAAACGGACTCTAAAAATCCCGAAATAAGTTTTCCCGGGCTTCTAAAATCAAGCCGCACCAGGTGAACATTTATTTGGGGCCTAAATGCAATTTTGAAAAATGCACATTTTTCCTAAATTCAAATAAAATACCAAAAAACTCCGAAATAAAATCTTATTTGATTTTATTATTAAATCCTCAATATTTCTTTATTTTGGGAAAGTCATTTTATTCCCTCTCTCATATTTTTGTAATGGAAATAATTGACGATAAAATAATTAAAATCAAATGATCCTATTCTCAAAATTTGAGAAAACTCAAATATGAAAATAACGAAATCCCCAACTCTCTCCGTGGGTCCTTGAGTTGCGTAGAATTTCTAGGATCAAAACCAAAAACAAATAAATTATGATATGCAATGATGACCTAATGTATAACATTCCAAATTGAAAATTTGGGATGTTACATCCCCCCTTCCTCTCTATCTCCCTTTTCCCCATTTGTACTCTATGGGCGCCAAAACACCCTCTCCACCCCACCCTCCTCCGTCCGCCGCCGTCTGCCACCCCATCCACCGTCGTCCTCCTCCACCACGCCGGAGCTGATACCCCAACGCCGCCATCCATTATAAGAGATTGACCTCTCTCATCCACGGCTTTGGACCGGGATCCTTGCATCCCGTCCTCTCGCTTCATCCCCGCCGTCATCTACCTTGCCGGCGTCGCTCCTACGACCGTCTCATCCACCGCGCCCCGCCGCCACCGTCTACCCTCCTAGATCTGCTTCCACGCCGCCGACAGCCATCGCTACCGCATCACCGTCAAATTCTTAGCAGATGCGTACACGGCGCCGCACCAGAGGCGGTACTCTTTCGTATCTGCTCAACTTATTTATCGCAGCAAGAAAATAGATCGCCACGGCTTTACTGTGATTTCTTGTCTTGGTGGCGAAGTTTCCTTTGTCCGGTTTGCACCTTCAGATCCGCCATGGCATGCTCAACACTATACTCCCAATGCTTATGGTTTTCCCCTTTTATATTCCACACTAGTTAAATCACAGTAGACTAAATTTCAAAATTGGGTCAGTCGATTTTTCAGAGCTCGCCGGAGTTCGCCGGTGTGATCGAAGGGGCTCGGGTGGTTGTGGGGCCTCGCTGAACGAAGAAAACTAGACGCGGGTGGGGGTTGGGGCGGGGGTGGGGGTGGGGGTGCCGGAGGAAAATAGGCAGTGGGGGCTGGTGGTCCGGCCGGCGGCCCGTGCGGTGATCTATATGGGAAGAATCAGAGACGAGGAAGAAGAAGGGTTAGGAGACGTAGGATCTTCATCCAACCACCTGAAATGATCGAGAGAAAGCTGGGAGTTGCATTCTTAATGCGCTCTGGTTCATCATGTGTGGGCACTACGCAACCAACATTTTATTATCCAAAATCTGCTTGCTCTTCTTTACCATGTACCTCTTCCGTTCTTCTTTAATATGTACTCTCTCCATTCCTAAATACAAGTCTTTGTATAGATTCCACCATGGACTACATATGGAGCAAAATGAGTGAATCTACACTCTAAAATGTATCTGGATACATCTGTATGTGATCCATAGTGGAAATCTCTACCAAGACTTATATTTCGGAATGGAGGGAGTATGATAGTAGTACAGTATGTTCCTTGTACTGAAGATGAGCAGGGACATTTGTAGTGTAGAGGTCTATACAGTCGGTTGTGATGGACACTTTGAGACTCTTTGATTCGTAGGATCTTGTAGACATAGGAATAGGATTTGTAGTGGCCTGCCCACTTGAATCCTATAAGAATAGCAAGGAAATGCGGGGAGCTGCGTCGCCTTTGAGAGTTACACTGATATTAACAGTATCGCACCTTCACTTGAAGAGAGCTGGTATCTGAAGCCTTTCTAGCCGTACCGGCAATACTAGCACATATATTCTAGCAAGTTCCACTTTGCTGATTTTACTCTGATGCTTAAGGTTTTCCCATTATATCTACACTATGATCTGTGTAGCTACTTTGTGTCGCACTAGCAGCAGTCCACTCTTGAAGCTAAACACTGCAATGACTTATAAAATTGGCACCAAGGCATTGAGTGCCATTCTGGATGCAATGAAACTCATACGCTCCCCACCTGTTGATTCTTGTTCAGAATATGATCCTAATGACTATTCTAACCTCGAGGAGTCAAAGGCAGATGGCCTGTCCTGTTCACCCATCAAGGTGCCTGTTCTAATTTGGCAATGTTTTATTGATTGCGGGTATCTTGCATATGTTGTCTTGCATTTCTTCTACTTTTTTGCACCGCCATCTTCTTAGTTTACTCATCATATATGTTGAGATGCCATGCCCATCCATTATCAATACATATTCCATCTGTCATCATACCATGTTTTTCCACTCAAATGTTGTTCTTGTGCATCAGACATCAAAAAGGAAGAGGGTGATTGCTGGACCTGAAGGAGCACCAACAAAGTCCTTGAAAAACGTGGTGGTGCCGGAGAAATCAGACAACACCCCACTTATATTGGTTGTACAACCAGTGACACAAAACGTAGGACCGACTCTAGTACACTGTACCCATACTTCACTAGCCACACCACTAGCCCCACCACACAGGACCTGCACTCCAGCAAAAGGTATACCGATTTCATTTGCCATAGCACCAGCTGTACCACAGAAAAATCCCACTCCAGCAAAAAGTACAGCAAGTCCACCGGCCAAAGACCTATCCCAACTACAGAGACCGCCAATTCCTGCAGACTGGAACCCCATTTCATTTATTCCCAGTTTAAAAGACAATGCTTTGAATGTTGTTAGGGACTACGTGCATGTATTCCCATCATGGGAAGATTATTGTGAAGACAAACACCATTTTCACATCTTCCTATCCAACTTACGTGTAAGTGCTATTATTCATGGTTATTATTTTCCTGTTTTCTGCTGATTGAACACATCAATGATTTACATTACATTGTTGTAACTAGGCGAGGGTCAATCTGGATAGTCATGACAAGCAAAGCTTGCTTGTGCTTTTCAAGGAAGCATTGCAGCAGTATCGGTGTTACCTGAGGAAATCACACTTTGATGGCAAGTCTATAAACGAATTTTCGGTGAAGTCTCCTGTGCTAAATTTAGAAGACATTGAATGGAAAAACCTTGTTATGCACTGGTCTCGTTCCCAGGATGAGGTACTGTCTATGAAATCACATGACAATTTAAACTTCTACTTTTCCGCATGTGCCTTACAGATCTTTTTTGCAGGAAATCTGCTCGAAGAAGAATTCTGGTTTGACAAGAACGACAGGATATCGCAAATATGTTGCCTGCTGCTTTGCTCTTGTTAGTACCTGTTGTCTTGTATCACTGTACTTGCATACATACCTGGTTCATTATGTGATA
The DNA here is from genome assembly GCF_003073215.2 of Triticum urartu. NCBI lineage: Eukaryota > Viridiplantae > Streptophyta > Magnoliopsida > Poales > Poaceae > Triticum > Triticum urartu. The sequence continues at coordinate 327,489,566 of NC_053027.1, read as the reverse complement.
GCAGTATGCATGATAGCTTGCTTATCAATTGTTCTCTCCAAATTATCTGATCTGTATGAATGGTTACATTAGTGTAGAATATATCCAATGCCAATGTTTTTTTAGCTCTGCATTGTTCTTGTAAGTACATGTTGTCATTTATCAGTGTACTTATAATGGCAGGTAGTTGTTCATGTACCATCACTCTGCAGCTTATTTTCCTCTGCCCTCCATTTTATACACATCAGATCTATATTTACTCTTACCATAGGTTGGTACTGAAGAAGTTTAGCTGTGCATTTCTCTTGGCTGTACCTTTTTCCTGTATCGTTGCACTTACATTTATAGCTACTTGGTTATGTAGCATCACTCTTCATCTTATCTTAAATATTCTCCATTTTTTCATATATTATCACATTTATATTTAATCTTAACAAAATGTAGAATAAAGGCAATGCTTTTGAAGAAGATTCTTTGGTAAACTTCTTGAATTGCCCCCCCCCCTCCCCATCAGCATGGACAAGGCCTTTATAGAGCCTGTCTTCGCCAATAATATAAGTTTGTCCATCTCAAGCCTTCAAACTTTGTTATATATATTTGGTTAGGCATGACTGCAATAGCTGTTTATTTTGGTGTTTGCATCAAATTGCTTGTTTAAAGTTTATTATGTAGTTCATAAACAAAAGTTTGTCCTTTCTCAATTTAAGTTTTCAGTTGTACAACCAAGTTCCTTCTTCATACCATGTAAATTAAACTATACAGAGCAAGTGATCTTCTTTTGCACTACATGTATGCTTCTGTTCTTCATCCGTAATCCCGTGGTGTGGTGAACCTACCCACTACAGCACAATGTCATATTCTGCAATGTCTTAACTATGAACAATGTCATATCATTCTACTATTATTTAAACCGTATCTTTATTTGCCAATCTGAAATGGTATAAATTGACAGCACACTAACCAGTGATACTTATGAGTTCTTGATCTGTAATCCAGTGGTGTCGTGAAGCTGCCAAGTCCTTCACAATGTCATTTCCTGACATGTCTTGACCTGAACAATACCATATTATGTTAATGCAATTTTAAACTATGTCACTTTATTCGTCAATAAGAAATGTGATGAATTGTCAGCACTAATACTTTTATTGCAAAACCTGTCATCTGTCTGCTTGTTTATCTTTCAGAGTGAGGAAGATATAAGTGTTGAACAAGCGCAGTCTCATCATCTTGCTCAGCTGCTTGCGCTGTAGCTCCCTAGCAGGGCTAACCTTTCTTGAACTCTATTGAAGTGTTGTCGGTTTGTATATTATTTTGTCGGCGTGTTTATTTGCACTGGTGGCGATCTTTGATGCCCGGTGTATGTAATCTGTTGTCTGCTTCTGCTTTATTATCATAGTGGTGAACTTTGATGCCCAGTGGATGTAATATGCCGTAATTTCTTTATTGTATAGTCTAGGTTTTTTCTTATTCACGATGCTGCAGTTATTTTACTGTATATATATCCTGTCTTCGCAGTAAACCGGTCAAACCGTAAAATTATGGTACATAATCGAGCCGTCATGCAATCACGATGTAGGTTGGGCCTGAAACGTGTCGAACATCTCACGGGCTAGCAGCAGCTCGAAATGAACCCCGGCCCATGATTGTGTGAATCAAATCATGGGCCAGGAGCAGCCCAAAATGAACCCCGGTCCATGATTGTGCGAATCAAATCACGGGCCTTTAACAGGCCAAAATTGTCTCGGTCCCTGTTTGGCCCAATCAGATATCGGCTGCGAGCAGGCCGGATGGAAACCGGGTCGTAGTTAGGCCCAACTATATTACGGGCTTTTAACAGGCCAAAATTGATATAGGGCCGAAATGTTAAACGAGCCCTTAACAGGCCAAAACTATTATCAGGCCAAATTACTAAGTGGGCCTTTAGCAAGTGGGCCCAAAAGCATAGTGTCCAGTTGACGGGCCGAATCTGATATGGGCCATAATTGAGCCCAAAGCCTCTTAAAGGGTCGGACCTGATCTGGGTCGTAATTTGGCCCAGAACATGGTAGGCTTTTAACGGGCCGGATCTCATATGGGCCACTATTAGGCCCGGAGCGTGGCAGGCCATTAATGGACCGGATCAAATATGGGCCGGTATTTGGCCCAAACATGGTAGCCAGTTAATGGGCCGGCCTACTAGGGTCCTCAAAATCTTGTGGGCCTACAGCTGGGCCGGCCCATTAATGTCCGCGAAATCTCAAGGGGCTTTAGGTGGGCCGGCCCATTATGATCCGCAAGAATCTTGTGGGCCTTTACCTAGGCCGGCCCATTATGGCACACAAAAATCTTGTGGGCCTTTACCTGGGCCGGCCCATTAAGGCCCGCAAAACCTTGTGGGCCTTTAGCTGGGCCAGCCCATTATGGCCCACAAAATCTTGTGGGCCTTTAGCTGGGCCGGCCCATTATGGTCCGCAAAATCTTGTGGGCCTTCAGTTGGGCCGGCCCATTTAATCTTGATGGGCCGGTCCACGTGTCAACATATCATAGGCGCATCTCGCCCATTGGATGAGTGACACATGTGCCAACGCGGACCTGACACGTGTCTCCTCCAGCCCATGATGATTTTACACGTGGAAAATCCCCATTGGTCGGGGCTATTAACGGGTTATCGGATCCAAAACCCAACCCGATAGCTTAACGGCGTTCCGTTACGATGGATGCCACGTGTCGGTCACCCTTGACGAAAGCACTTCTGTGACGCGTGATTTATCGTCATGGAAGTGGACACTTTCGTGATGATAATTTTGGTAATGTCATGGAACACTTCTATACAGCACAGGTATGACTATCTTGATTCTGTCATAAAATCGTCATGGATGTACATGCATGACAAAAAATGCGACCTACTGTGACAAACACGTATCATCACGAAAGTGTATTTTTTTTGTAGTGATAATTGGTCATGGCACGATTGGTGAAACGTCCAAAGGCATCCTACACTTCAGTCTTATAGAGAATTATGTGCACCCAGGTGTATCTCGAATAATCATCAACAATAACAACGCCATAAAGATGTGCAATGGTAGTAAGGGTAGAGTAGTGAGTAGGGCCAAATAAGTCTATGTGTAATAGCTCAAAGGGTCGTGACGTCGTCATGATTGTCTTGAGGGTTGTTTTGCCCTAGTCATCTTCCCGGCTTCACAAGCACCACATAGATGATCCTTCCTGAACTTGACGCCCTCGATGCCAATGATATGCTGCTTCATCACGAGAGTGTGCAAGCTCCTCATGCCTGCATGTCCTAGCCTTCGGTGACAAAGCCAACACTCTGAAGTTTTTGCTAGAAGATATACAACAAGTTGCGGTCCTGCGGAGAAATCTAGCATATACAGATCACCTCTTCGATAACCTTCGAAGACTAGAGATTTGTCAGAATCCATAAGCACAATGCAAAGATATTTTCCAAATATCACAATCATGTTTAGATCACAAAGAATTGAGACAGACATTAAGTTGTATCCAAGGGATTCAACAAGCATCATTTTATCCATGTGTTGATCCTTTGAGATAGCAACTCTACCTAAGCCCAATATCTTGATTTTACCAGTGTCAGAGAATATGATATGGCTTTTAGTAGATGGTCAAAGAGTAGAATCCATGAGAAGACTTCGATCACCAGTCATGTGGTTAGTGCATCCACTATCTATAATCCACTCAGTAGCTTTCGGAGTTGTACCCTACTGTGCAGTTAGTAGGATAGGCTTCACCAAGAGTATTGTGAAGCATAAATATTTGACAAAAAAGCATACTATCAAAGTTAAGATTCTTGGATGGTAAGGTGGGATGTTCATCAAGAAATCCAGGGATGAAATAAATGGTAAGACCATTTTGGCACTTTATCTTGTGTCCCACAAGATGTTTTAGGCCCCCAGCATTGTCTTCAGAAGTCAATGATTTTCGGCTGGAGACCCGACCCTGCAAAAGAAGTTAATTCTTCTTAACCACCGACATCTTAAGGGGTGACTTCGAAGCAATAAGTCTAAGTGCAACATCTGAGAACTTTGGCTTTGGAGCCCTAGCAAATAGTTTTGCATGAGGTGAATAGTACTCAAAAGAATATGCAGAAAAAATCTTTGATTTATGAACATAGCAATTTGATGAAACACGCTCATATTCATGAGTCTGATGGTAGTTTCCCTAGAAAACATTAGCATTAGGGTGACCTTGTGAGGTCCTCTATCTCTATGAAGCCTTTGGGCCATATGAAGCCTTTGATCAGGGGTTTAACTTCTTCCCTAGTGGTGTCATGATGACATTCATGGGAAGCTTCTCAAGACGGATTTTAGGAACCCAGATCTGCTTCATAGGTGACCCATTCCTGCAGTTAGTTCCAATAAACCTGGCAAACACATCACTGTTCTGATTCTTGAACAGTTTATAGTTTGAGTCAAATGGCTCATCAATGATAATAGGGTTAGCACAGGTGAAGCCAGATAAGGTGGATGGATCCACTGACGGACCCTTTGCGATAACCCATGTGGTTTTGGGGTACTGCTCAGGCTTCCAGTAAGAACCATCAACATTCATTTTCCTTTTGAAACCAACACCCTATTTCCTAGGGTTTCGGTTTAGAATCTATTTCTTGAGGACATCACATAGTGTCTGATGCCCCTTGAGGCTTTTGTACATGCCTGTTTCAAGCAATGTCTTCAACCTGGCATTCTCATCAGCAATAGTAGTGGCATCCTCAGAAGAGGGGTTAGTTACCACATCAATAGTTGAAGATATTGCAACTTCAGGAGCAGTAGAACATTCAGCAATAGAGGTAGCGTTGTCACAATCAAGGCATTTTAAGCAAGGTGGCACAAAATCTTCCTGAGCGGAACTGATCTGTTGAGTGAGTAGTGAATCGTTTTCCTTTTGAAGATCTTCATGAGATGCTCTCAGTTTCTATAGATCTTGCTTCCTTTGAAGATAATCATAGGAAAGCTTCTCATGAGTAGCTAAGAGGGTTTCATGATGAATTTCAAGTTACTCGTACTTAACACGAAGATTTATGATGTCTTCGATTAAGGACTGAGTTCGATTCATTTCCTTGTCCAACAGGTCATCGCTTTTGTGTAGCAATTTTTGAATCTTTTCCATGTCTGTTTGTTGTTCAGTTGCAATTTTAGCAAGTGTCTTATAGCTTGGTTTGGATTCACATTCAGAGTCATCTTCACTAGAGGTCTGGAAGTAAGCATCACGTGAGTTTACCTTGGCACCTCATGCCATGAAGCAGTAGGTTGGAGCAGAGTGGTCCTCATCATCGGCTTCAACCTCAGCGGCGTGACCATTGTCTTCAGTGTTGAAGATGGACTTGGTGAAGAATGCTGAAGCTAGAGCCAGGCTTGCCACACCTGAATCAGAGTCCACCTCTGCCTCCTCCGAAGCAGACTCCTCCTCTGAATCCATCTCCTTGCCAATAAATGCACGTGCCTTGCCGGATGAGCTCTTCTTGTGGGATGAGGAATTTGAAGAGGACTTTGAAGAAGACTTTGAGGATTTCTTCTTCTTCTTGTCGTCAAAATCATATTCCTTGCTCTTCTTCTTTTTCTTGGCTTCCTTGTCTCATTGAGGACATTCAGATATATAGTGTCCTGGATTCTTGCATTTTTGGCATGTTCTCTTCTTGTATTAATGAGAGGAAGCCTCATCATTCTTGGAGCTGGATCTTGAAGACTTTATGAAGCGATTCTTCTTGGAGAACTTCTGGAACTTTCTCACAAGCATTGCTAGTTCTTTGCCAATGTCTTCAGGATCATCAGAATTGAAGTCAGATTCTTCTTCAGATGAGGAAATAGCTTTTGGCTTCAAAGAACGGGATCGGCCATAGTTGGGGCCATAGATATCTCTCTTCTCAGATAGCTGGAACTCATGTGTGTTGGCTTCTCAAGTATGTCAGATGGATCGAGGTCTCTAAAGTCAAGGCGTTCTTGGATCATCAGGGCCAAAGTGTCAAATGAGCTGTCAAGTGATCTCGGTAGCTTCTTCACTATTTCATGCTTGGTGATTTCAGTGGCGATGAGTGCACGAAGCTCATTTTTGATATCAGTGAGGTGGTCAAACATGAGCTAGACATTCTCATTGTCATTCCTCTTGAATCAGTTGAAGAGATTGCGAAGCACATCTATTCTTAAGTCTTTCTGTGTTGAGACGCCTTCGTTGACCTTGGACAGCTAGTCCCATACTAGCTTTGCAGTTTCCAGAGCTCTCACACGGCCGTACTGTCCTTTAGTCAGATGACCAAAGATGATGTTCTTGGCGGTTTAGTCCAATTGCGCAAACTTCTTGACATCAGCAGCGATGATGCCTTCACCGACTTTGGGAACTCCTGTCTTAGTGACATACCGCTTCAAGATGCATGCGCATCTTATTATTCCAGTAGGGGTAATCGGTGACATCAAAGATGGGGCACGCAGCGAAGACTTTCATTATCCCTGCAGTCGACATAATTAAAACTCCTGGTGGTTAAACCGAATCACACAAAACAAGGGAGCACCTTGCTCCGATACCAATTGAAAGTGCTAGTTATCGACTAGAGGGGTGAATAGGCTATTTTTATGAAAGTCTTCAAGATAGGCAATGTCTTTGAAGACAAGCAATCAAATACAACCTACACAGTATGCAGCGGAAGATTAACTACACTAGCCAAGCCATAGTCTAGTAAATTATAATAGGTAAGTACGAAGACAAATAGCAGCTAGGTATAATAGATCAGAATAGGAAGATAATATGAAGCCAATTATGCAATCCGAGAAAATGTCTTCACACAGTGAAGTCAAACAGAGCAAGCAAGCAATGACTTCACGAAGCTAAACAGTAAGTAAGGGTGAAGTGATAGAACCAGTAGCTTTACGAAGACAACAATTTGGTAGACCAGTTCCACTTGATGTGACAAATGTATGTCTGGTTAGGGAGGCGGAGATTGAACTCAGAAGACCATGTCTTCACCTTATTACCCTTGAGCTAAGCACACTTAGTCCTCGCCCAATCACTCTGGTAAGTCTTCAAGGTAGACTTCCAAACCTTCATAGACTCCGTTCACCGGCGATCCACAATGACTCTTGGATCCTCTGACGTGACGCCTAACCGACTGGAGGATGCACAGTCCTCAAGTGCAATACGTCTTAAGATCACTCGGACAGAAAGACTTCAGTGATGCCTAACACTCTTCGGCTCTGGGTGTTTTGGGCTTTGTCCTCGCAAGGGTTCTCTCTCAAAGGCTTTGGAGGTGGGCTGCTCTCAAACGACAAAAGTCGTGCACTAACTCTGAGCAGCCACAAATTTATGGTGTAGGGGGTGAGATATTTATAGCCAGGAGGAAACCCGACCTGATATGTCCAAAATGACCCTGGGTCACTAAGGAACTGACACGTGTCCAGCGATCCGATTTCAAACACATGCGGTAGCTTGACTTGGGCTACAAGCAAAGCTGACTCATCCAACTCTGGATAAAATTTGCTCTCATTGTCTTCACTTGAAGACATAGAATTTGGGTTGAGCATCACATCAGTTTTCTGACTTTGTTCACTTGGACCCCACTTAACAGTTCGGTGGTTCCCATGACTCAAGAAAGAAGAAAATGAAACTACGAAAGAAACTATGTCTTTGCACTACATTGCCTTCACGTGAATGTCTTCACATGTCATTATCTTCGATGTGAATGTGTTCACGAACCACCATTGTCTTCAATGTCTCCATACATTTTTAGGGGTCATCTCTGGTAGGTAAACCGAATCAATGAGGGACTTCTCCCTGTGTTATCCTGCAATTCTCACAAACACATTGATACGTCTCCAACGTATCTATAATTTTTGGTTGCTCCATGCTACGTTATCTACTGTTTTGGCAATATTGGGCTTTATTATCCACTTTTATATTATTTTTGGGACTAACCTATTAACCGGAGGCCCAGCCCAGAATTGCTATTTTTTGCCTATTTCAGTGTTTCGAGGAAAAGGAATATCAAACGGAGTCGAAATGGAACGAAATCAACTGGAGAAGTTATTTTTGGAAGGAAAGCTACCAGATGGACTTGGACCCCACGTCAGGAGCCAAGGGAGGTGCTCACGAGGGTGGGGGCGCCCCCCCTAGGGCGCGCCCCCTGCCTCGTGGGGCCCCCGAAGCTCCACCGACGTACTTCCTGCACCCATATATACCTACGTACCCTAAAACTTCCAGAACAGACAATAGATCGGGAGTTCCGCCGCCAGAAGCCTCCGTAGCCACCGAAAGCCAATCTAGACCCGTTCTGGCACCCTGCTGGAGGGGGAATCCCTCTCCGGTGGCCATCTTCATCATCCCGGTGCTCTCCATGACGAGGAGGGAGTAGTTCTCCCTTAGGGCTGAGGGTATGTACCAGTAACTATGTGTTTGATCTCTCTCTCTTGTGTTTTTGAGATGATATGATCTTGATGTATCACGAGCTTTGCTATTATATTTGGATCCTATGATGTTTCTTCCCCCTCTACTCTCTTGTAATGAATTGAGTTTCCCCTTTGAAGTTATCCTATTGGATTGAGTCGTTAAAGATTTGAGAACACTTGATGTATGTCTTGCCGTGGATATCTGTGGTGACAATGGGATATCACGTGATTCACTTGATGTATGTTTTGGTGATCAACTTGCGGGTTCTGCCCATGAACCTATGCATAGGGGTTGGCACACGTTTTCATCGTGATTCTCCGGTAGAAACTTTGGGGCACTCTTTGAGGTTCTATGTGATGGTTGAATAGATGAATCTGAGATTGTGTGATATATATCGTATAATCATACCCACGGATACTTGAGGTGACATTGGAGTATCTAGGTGACATTAGGGTTTTGGTTGATTTGTGTCTTACGGTGTTATTCTAGTACAAACTCTAGGGCTATTTGTGACACTTATAGGAATAGCCCAACAGATTGATTGGAAAGAATAACTTTGAGGTGGTTTCGTACCCTACCATAATCTCTTCGTTTGTTCTCCGCTATTAGTGACTTTGGATTGACTCTTTGTTGCATGTTGAGGGATAGTTATGTGATCCAATTATGTTATTATTGTTGAGGGAACTTGCACTAGTGAAAGTATGAACCCTAGGCCTTGTTTCAATGCATTGCAATACCGTTTGTGCTCACTTTTATCATTAGTTACCTTGCTGTTTTTATATTTTCATATTACAAAAACCATTATCTACTATCCATATACCACTTGTATCACCATCTCTTTGCCGAACAAGTGCACCTATACAATTTACCATTGTATTGGGTGTATTGGGGACACAAGAGACTCTTTGTTATTTGGTTGCAGGTTTGCTTGAGAGAAACCATCTTCATCCTACGCCTCCTACGGATTGATAAACCTTAGGTCATCCACTTGAGGGAAATTTTCTACTGTCTTACAAACCTCTGCACTTGGAGGCCCAAGAACGTCTACAAGAAGAACGTTGTGTTGTAGACATCAAGCTCTTTTCTGGTGCCGTTGCCGGGGAGGTTAGCGCTTGAAGGTATATCTTTAGATCTTGCAATCGAGTCTTTTAGTTTCGTGTTTTATCACTAGTTTAGTTTATAAAAGAAAATTATATAAAAAATGGAATTGAGTTTGCCTCATACTTCATCTTTTTAATATCTTTCGTGAGTATGATGGGAAGGAAAACTGTGCCAAAGTGTTAGAAGAAGAATGCATTAAAATGTTTGGCACTAATCTTTGAATGATGAGCATGATTGCAATGTTGTTAGTATGAACTCCTTGAATATCCATAGTACTAATGATGATTGCACTAGTTATGATGAAAATGTCTCCTATAAACATGTCAATTTTTGTGGAGTGCATTGGGTTTGCAAGTACACACCAAATAGGGAAGATAGATATTGCAAGAGGCATAAGCATTTAGAAACCAAATTGTTGCAAGAAAGGCTAGATGATTGTGCTGAAAATTTAAATTCTCTTGGCCGTACTGGTGGACTTTGCAATGAACAGGGTCATTTAGCTATCCGATGCAAATTGTTTCATGATCTTATCGTGTCCAAAAATTGTGATGACTTGATTTCCCTTGCACATTATAATGAACTCAGGTTGCTTATGGGTTACGAAGAACTGAAACGTATAACTAAGCATCTTCCAGAATTTGCCTGTTATAAACTTCTTGGTTTTGATCTAGAGGAAATTTATATATATTGTGCGGTGAATTGCATTGAAAATCCTTATATTGCCAATTACATAAAGAAAAGAAAGCAAATAGAAGATGAAGAGAACACTAATGAAAGGGAAGAGACTTCCCAATATTCTTCTATTTCTTATGATGAATCGGGTAACGAGGAGGAGCCTCCTATTCAACCAATCTCATTCATAAGGAGCTCCAAAAAGAGGATTGAACCCACACATGATGTGGTGAAGAAGAAGAAAAGAAAAAGGAAGAGAGGTAAAAAGATATATCCCCCAAATAATGCTGCTCCTATTACTATGGTGCCTCATGAAAATATAATTGTGGAAGATAATGATACTTCTTATGATCTTGAAAATCTTTTTGGCACTTACTTGGAAGAATATGATAATTGCTATACTATTGGTGCTATCCATACTATTAATGATGAGAGTGATTATGCTTATGATATGAAAAGGCCCAAGATTGGGGATGCTATGTTTGATGAAGATGATGTTTTTGAGAATATATTTGCTGCAATTAATGTTTGTCCCAAGCTTGGGGATGCTTTTAATGAATATGATATTTTCAGTCTCCCAAGTTTTGATATGCAAATTTATAATGATGATAGCATGCCTCCTACTTATGATGATTATTGTGATGATACTTATGCTATAAAAAGTAGTGATTATATTTATAAAACTTGTCATGATTATGGTTACCCCTTTTCTGAACATTACTCTTTTAATGTGGAAACAATTTATAGTATTCGAGTTTCTTATGATACTCCCACTATTCCGAATGAGAAGAATTTTGCTTATGTGGAGAGTAATAAAATTTCTATGCTTGTAGATCATGAAAAGAATGCTTTAGGTGCTGGTTATATTGTTGAATTCATTCATGATGCTACTTAAAATTATTATGAGGGAGGAATATATGCTTGTAGGAATTGCAATAATATCAAGTTTCCTCTCTATGTGCTTAAAGTTTTGAAGTTATGCTTGTTTTACCTTCCTATGCAAGTTGATTCTTGTTCTCACAAGTTGTTTGCTCAAAAAATCCCTATGCATAGGAAGTGGGTTAGACTTAAATGTGCTAGTCATATTCTTCATGATGCTCTCTTTATGTTACAATTCTTATCCTTTATGTGAGCATCATTGAAATCATCATGCCTAGCTAGGGGCGTTAAACGATAGCGCTTGTTGGGAGGCAACCCAACTTTATTTTTGTTCCTTGCTTTTTGTTCCTGTTTACTAATAAATAATTCATCTAGCCTCTGTTTAGATGTGATTTTACGCTTTTTATTAGTGTTTGTGCCAAGTAGAACCTTTGGGAAGACTTGGGGAAAGTCTTGTTGATCTTGCTGTAAAAAACAGAAACTTTAGCGCTCACAAGAATTGCTGCCATGTTTTATTGGAGAGTGCTATTTAGTTAATTATTTTTTAAGATGATTAATAGATAAATTCCTCACGTCCAGAAATTTATTTGAGAATTTTATGAGTTCCAGAAGTATACGTTTGATCCAGATTACTACAGACTGTCCTGTTTTTGACAGATTCTGTTTTCCATGTGTTGTTTGCTTATTTTGATGAATCTATGAGTAGTATCGGAGGGTATGAACCATAGAGAAGTTGAAATACAGTAGATATTACACCAATATGAATTTATAATGAGTTCACAACAGTACCTAAGTGGTGATTTATTTTCTTATACTAACGGAGCTTACGAGTTTTCTGTTAAGTTTTGTGTTGTGAAGCTTTCAAGTTTTGGGTAAAGATTCAATGGACTGTGGAATAAGGAGTTACAAGAGCCTAAGCTTGGGAATCCCAAGGCACCCCAAGGTAATATTCAAGGACAACCAAAATCCTAAGCTTGGGGATGCCCCGGAAGGCATCCCCTCTTTCGTCTTCGTCCATCGGTAACTTTACTTGGAGCTACATTTTATTCGCCACATGATATGTGTTTTGCTTGCTGTTTGAATAAAATACCAAGATCTGAAATTCTTAAATGTTAGAGAGTCTTTAAATAGTTTCATAATTATTCGACTACTCATTGATCTTCACTTATATCTTTCGGAGTAGTTTGTCATTTGCTCTAGTGCTTCACTTATATCTTTTTAGAGCACGGTGGTGGTTTTATTTTATAGAAATTGATGAAATCACATGCTTCACTTATATCATTTTGAGAGTCTTTAGAACAGCACGGTACTTTGCTTTGGTTATGAAACTAGTCATAATATGATGGGCATCCAAGAGGGATATAATAAAAACTTTCATATGAAGTGCATTGAATACTATGAGAAGTTTGATACTTGATAATTGTTTTGAGATATGGAGATGGTGATATTAGAGTCATGCTAGTTGAGTAGTTGTGAATTTGAGAAATACTTGTGTTGAAGTTTGTGATTCCTGTAGCATGCACGTATGGTGAACCGTTATGTGATGAAGTCGGAGCATGATTTATTTATTGATCGTCTTCCTTATGAGTGGCGGTCGGGGACGAGCGATGTTCTTTTCCTACCAATCTATCCCCCTAGGAGCATGCGCGTAGTACTTTGTTTTGATAACTAATAGATTTTCACAATAAGTATGTGAGTTCTTTATGACTAATGTTGAGCCCATCGATTATACGCACTCTCACCCTTCCACCATTGCTAGCCTCTCTAGTACCGCGCAACTTTCGCCGGTACCATAAACCCACCATATACCTTCCTCAAAACAGCCACCATACCTACCTATTATGGCATTTCCATAGCTATTCCGAGATATATTGGCATGCAACCATAGTTCCGTTATTATGCACACGCTTCATTATTGTCATATTGCTTTGCATGATCAATGTGCATTGACATCGTATTTGTGGCAAAGCCATCGTTCATAATTCTTTCATACATGTCACTCATGAGTCATTGCCACATCCCGGTACACCGCCGGAGGCATTCATATAGAGTCATATCTTGTTCTAAGTATCGAGTTGTAATTCTTGAGTTGTAAGTAAATAAAAGTGTGATGATCATCATTATTAGAGCATTGTCCCAGTGAGGAAAGGATGATGGAGACTATGATTCCCCCACAAGTCGGGATGAGACTCCGGACGAAAAAAAGAGAGGCCAAAGAAGCCCAAATAAAAAAGAGGCCATAAAAAAAGAGAGAAGGCCCAAATAAAAAAATGAGAGAAAAAGAGAGAAGGGACAATGCTACTATCCTTTTACCACACTTGTGCTTCAAAGTAGCACCATGATCTTCATGATAGAGAGTCTCCTATGTTGTCACTTTCATATACTAGTGGGAATCTTTCATTATAGAACTTGGCTTGTCCAATGATGGGCTTCCTCAAAATGCCCTAGGTCTTCGTGAGCAAGCAAGTTGGATGCACACCCACTTAGTTTCTTTTGTTGAGCTTTCATACACTTATAGCTCTAGTGCATCCGTTGCATGGCAATACCTACTCACTCACGTTGATATCTATTGATGGGCATCTCCATAGCCCGTTGATACGCCTAGTTGATGTGAGACTATCTTCTCCCTTTTTGTCTTCTCCACAACCACCATTCTATTCCACCTATAGTGGTATGTCCATGGCTCACGCTCATGTATTGCGTGAAGATTGAAAAAGTTTGAGAACACCAAAAGTATGAAACAATTGCGTGGCTTGTCATCGGGGTTGTGCATGATTTAAATGCGTTGTGTGGTGAAGATGGAGCATAGCCAGACTATATGATTTTGTAGGGATAACTTTGTTTGGCCATGTTATTTTGAGAAGACATGATTGCTTTGTTAGTATGCTTGAAGTATTATTATTTTTATGTCAATATTAAACTTTTGTCTTGAATCTTATGGATCTGAATATTCTTGCCACAATAAAGGATAAATATGTTAGGTAGCATTCCACATCAAAGATTCTGTTTTATCATTACCTACTCGAGGACGAGCAGGAATTAAGCTTGGGGATGCTGATACGTCTCCAACATATCTATAGTTTTTGATTGTTCCATGCTATTATATTATCAACCTTGGATGTTTTATATGCATTTATATGCTATTTTATATGATTTTTGGGACTAACTTATTAACCTAGAGCCCAGTGCCAGTTTATGTTTTTTCCTTGTTTTAGAGTATCGCAGAAAAGGAAAATCAAACGGAGTCCAATTGACATGAAACTTCATGGAACTTATTTTTGGATGGAAAGCAACCCGGGAGACTTGGAGTCCACGTCAAGGAAGCTTCGAGGAAGCCACGAGGTAGGGGGGGTGCCCACCCCCTGGGCACGCCCTCCACCCTCGTGGGCCCCTCGTGGCTCCCCTGACGTATTTCTTCCACCTATATATATCCATATACCCTAAAACGATCGGGGAGCACAATAGATCGGGAGTTCCGCCGCCAGAAGCCTCCGTAGCCACCAAAAACCAATCTAGACCCGTTCCGGCAGCCTGCCGGAGGGGGCAATCCCTCTCTAGTGACCATCTTCATCATCCCGGTGCTCTCCATGATGAGGAGGGAGTAGTTCTCCCTCGGGGCTGAGGGTATGTACCAGTAGCTATGTGTTTGATCTCTCTCTCTCTCTCATGTTCTTGAGGTGATACGATCTTGATGTATCGTGATCTTTGCTATTATAGTTGGATCTTATGATGTTTTCTCCCCCCTCTACTCTCTTGTAATGGATTGAGTTTTCCCTTTGAAGTTATCTTATCAGATTGAGTCTTTAAAGATTTGAGAACACTTGATGTATGTCTTGTCGTGCGTATCTGTGGTGACAATGGGATATCACGTGATGTATGTTTTGGTGATCAACTTGCGGGTTCCGCCCATGAACCTATGCATAGGGGTTGGCACACATTTTCGTCGTGATTCTCCGGTAGAAACTTTGGGGCACTCTTTGAGGTTCTATGTGATGGTTGAATAGATGAATCTGAGATTGTGTGATGCATATCGTATAATCATACCCACGGATACTTGAGGTGACATTGGAGTATCTAGGTGACATTAGGGTTTTGGTTGATTTGTGTCTTAAGGTGTTATTCTAGTACGAACTCTAGGGCTGTTTGTGACACTTATAGGAATAGCCCAACGGATTGATTGGAAAGAATAACTTTGAGGTGGTTTCGTACCCTACCATAATCTCTTCGTTTGTTCTCCGCTATTAGTGACTTTGGAGTGACTCTTTGTTGCATGTTGAGGGATAGTTATGTGATCCAATTATGTTATTATTGTTGAGGGAACTTGCACTAGTGAAAGTATGAACCCTAGGCCTTATTTCAATGCATTGCAATACCGTTTGTGCTCACTTTTATCATTAGTTACCTTGCTGTTTTTATATTTTCATATTACAAAAACCATTATCTACTATCCATATACCACTTGTATCACCATCTCTTCGCCGAACTAGTGCACCTATACAATTTACCATTGTATTGGGTGTGTTGGGGACACAAGAGACTCTTTGTTATTTGGTTGCAGGGTTGCTTGAGAGAGACCATCTTCATCCTACGCCTCCTACGGATTAATAAACCTTAGGTCATCCACTTGAGGCAAATTTGCTACTGTCCTACAAACCTCTGCACTTGCAGGCCCAACAAAGTCTACAAGAAGAAGGTTGTGTAGTAGACATCAGACATTAGTCCCTCAACCACGTTTGTCGTCAATACTCCAAAACCAACTAGGGGTGGCACTAGATGCACTTGCATTGTCCCTATTATCACATGCTTCTATTCCCCTCAGGTTCTGGGATGAGGCGTGTCTTTCGGCTTGCTATCTTATTAACCGACTCCCTAGTCGTGTCATTGGCAATTCTAGTCCTATGGAAAAATTGTTTCATACTAACCCGACTATACATCTCTGCATACGTTTGGTTGTACCCGTTGGCCAAACTTGCACCCCTACAACACACAAACTTGCTTTTCGATCCCAACAGTGTGTGTTTGTCTGGTATAGCATCCGTCACAAAGGATACAAGTGTCTGCACTTGCCCGCCGCTCGTGTGTACATCTCACGCGACGTCACGTTTGACAAGAATTTTTTTCCGTTTGCTAGTACTCCCACCTCTCCCATACCGCCTCGAGTTGTAGAACATGGCATACTATTATTTCCGCATGACCACATGAACTATGGCACCTCTTTCCCGCATGCTAGCCTGGATACAGGACCTCCTATGGTGTAGAAGATCCTAGGTGAACCCACTGTTGGATCCCAAGAGGATCCTGGCACCGAATCCGATGTTGGTCTGGCCTCGGATCATGCGTTGTCCATTGACAGCGATGCGGCTTCCCCCGCGCCAGGCTGCTGCGTTGCGCCCATTCCTCCATTGGGCCGTGTGGCGCCCATGGATGGGCCGGTTTCCCCCCGCCTGCGCCCTCTGCTCCACCTTTACCAGTGGTGGGACCCGCCCTGGCCCGGTCACCCTTCAACCTGACCCACCACAGGCCGAGCCTCACGTAGCCTCTATTCCGTCCATGGGACAGTCCTCGGCTGCGGGTCCAGCCGCCTTGACTGCTCATGGCTCGAGATCCCAGGTTGATGTGTCCACCACCTGTTCGTCTGGTCCTGTCGCTGCCACGGGATCCAAAGAGGATCGCATCACTGCCCCCGATGCGTGTATCTCATCGGGATTCTATACTCCGTCCGGATCCGCTCCTCCGCCGAGTCATACCATGGTGACACATACACGGGACAACACCCGCAAAGCCACGCAGCATACTGACAGCATGATCACTTATGATCTATCATGTCATGCGTTTCTAGCCTTACGGGAACTTACTGATCATCGTGAGGCCATGACATCTCCAACATGGCATGCGCCCATGCAACTTGAGCTTGACGCACTTCATCACAATGGCACCCAGACCTTGGTTCCACCTCCATCAAATGTTAATGTGATCGATTGCAAATGGGTATTCAAACTCAAGCACAAGGCTGATGGTACGGTTGATCGGCACAAGGCGCGTCATGTTGCGAATGGGTTTAAATAATGGTATGGTTTGGACTATGATGACATGTTCAGTCCAGTCGTCAAACCTATCACTGTTCGACTAGTTCTCTCCATTGCAGTCTCTCGTGGGTGGTGCTTGCGACAATTAGATGTTCAAAATGCCTTCCTTCATGGTGTTCCTCAGGAAGAGGTGTATATCGCCAACCTCCTGGTTTTGTGGATCCCTTGACTCCACGTCATCTCTCCAAGCTACGAAAACCGGTCTATGGTCTTAAACAGGCTCCTCGAGCGTGGTATTCAAGGTTAAGTTCTGGGCTTCTTCAGCTTGGTTTTGTGGCATCTAAGGCAGACACTTCCTTGTTTGTCTTTTGTCATGCTAGTGCCACCATATTTATGCTTGTGTGTGTGGATGACATTATTGTGGCTAGCTCATCCCCTACTACTACTACCAAGTTGCTTGTTGATCTTCAGGCCTCATTTACTAGGAATGATCTCGGTCCCTTGCACTATTTTCCTGGAGTTGAGGTGAAGTCTTCGCCAAGGGGGATTGTACTCTCTCAATAGAAGTATATTGGTGACATCCTTCACCATGCTAACATGGATAATTGTAAGGTCTCCACCACGCCCATGTCTTCAACTAAGAAGATCAACAAGGATAGTGGATCACCACTTTCTCAAGATGATAGTACCAAATATCACAGTCTGGTTGGAGCTCTCTAGTATCTAACACTTACTAGGCTGGACATTTCCTTTGAAGTGAATCATGTCTGTCAGTTCCTCCATGAACCAACAACTATACATCTCTCAGTAGCCAAACTGATTTTGGAATACTTGAAGTATACTTGAAGTTTGGGTCTCTCTATAAGAAAGTCTCCATCGATTTTGTTGAGTTGTTTCTCTAATGCAGATTGGGTTTGGTGCAGTGATGATCGTAGGTCTACAGGAGGTATTGCCGTCTTTGTTGGCCCTAACCTTGTATCTTGTTGCGCAAGAAAACAAGCCATTGTTTCTCGGTTAAACATGGAGTCTGGTTATAAATCCGTTGCAAATGGAACAGCCAAGATAATTTGGGTACAATCAGTTCTTGGTGAACTTGGTGTCTTCATACCACGACCGCTTGTGTTATGGTGTGACAATTTGGGAGCCACTTACTAATGTCGATTGAACTATGTTGGTATTTCCCCAAAGAGGAAGGGATGATGCAGCACAGTTATGGTAGGTATTTCCCTTAGTTATGAAACTAAGGTATCAATCCAGTAGGAGAACCAAGCAATACTATGTAAATGGTACTTGCACACAAAGAACAAATACTTGCAACCCAACACGTATGAGGGGTTGTCAATCCCTCTTTTGGGCAACGGAGCCAGAAATTGTCAAGTTGACGAGATAAAATTTGTATAGATTGGATAAATAGATCTCAATAAAATGCGAAATAAAGGATGCAAATAAAAAGTGCAGCAAAGTATTTTGGGGTTTTTAGAATAATAAATTTGACAAAAGCAAATAAAAATAGATCTCAAAGGGAAATAATAGATTGGAGAGCAAATATGATAAAGAATAGACCCGGGGGCCGTAGATTTCACTAGTGGCTTCTCTCAAGAAATAGCACATGGTGGGTAAACAAATTACTGTTGGGCAACTGATAGAAAATCGAATAGTTATGATGATATCCAAGGCAATGATCAATATATAGGCATCACGTCCAAGATTAGTAGACCGACTCCTACCTGCATCTACTACTATTACTCCACACATCGACCGCTATCCAGCATGTATCTAGTGTATTAAGTTCATGGAGAAACTGAGTAATGCAATAAGAAGAATGACATGATGTAGATGAGATCTATTCATGTAGGAATATCCCTCATCTTGTTATCCTCAATAGCAACGATACATGCATGTCTTGCTACCCCTTCTGTCACTGGGAAAGAACACCGCATGATCGAGCCCATCACAAAGCACCTCTTCCCATGGCAAGAAAAATCGATCTAGTCGGCCTAACTAAACCAAAGATTCGAATAAGAAATACGAGACTATAAATAATCATGCATATAAGAGAGCAAAAGAACATTTAAATAATATTCATGGATATAGATCTGATCATAAACTCAAAGTTCATTGGATCACAACAAACACACCGAAAAAAGAGTTACATCAAATAGATCTCCAAGATACCATTGTATTGAGAATAAAAAGAGAGAGAGGAAGCCATCTAGCTACTGCCTACGGACCCGTAGGTCTATAGTGAACTACTCACACATCATCGGAGAGGCACCAATTAGGATGATGAACCCCTCCGTGATGGTGTTTAGATTGGATCTCGTGGTTCTGGAACTTGCGGCGGCTGGAATTGTGTTTCAATAGGGTTTCTGGAATATTTGGGTATTTATAGGGCGAAGAGGCGGTGCGGGAGGTCACCGAGGGGGGCACAACCCTCATGGGCGCGCCGAGCCCTCCTGGTGGGTTGTGCCCACCTCGGGCCTCCCCTCTGGTACTTCTTTGTCCCATTGGGTGTCTTCCGGTCCAACAAAATTCTCTAAAAAGTTTTGCTGCGTTTGGACTCCGTTTGGTACTGATATTCTGCGAAGTAATAAACAAGCAAAAATAGCAACTGGCACTGGGCACTATGTCAATAGGTTACTCCCAAAAAATGATATAAAGTTGCTATAAAATGATTGTAAAACATCCAAGAATAATAATATAACAGCATGGAACAATCAAAAATTATAGATTCATTGGAGACGTATCACTTACCTATGTGCTAACCCAGTATTCCATCCCAAGACTAGGCATATAGAAGTAGATTTTCACTTTGTTTGAGAGAGAGTTGCAGCCAAGGCACTGGATGTTTGATTCATCTCTTCCAAAGAATATGTTGCTGACATATTCACAAAGCCATTAGCTAAGACGTTGTTTGTCTCAAATAGATACAATCTGAATCTTCTTGAAGGAAGTTTAGATTGAGAGGGGATGTTAATCTGTATATTGTTGTGATCTAGGAGGTTGTTAGTATTTTTACTTATATCTATCTCCTGTAACAATCTATGTAATCTCGGCCTATGTCGTAGGCCCTAGAGGCAGTATATATACAGATCCCTCGGCTGCCATATTGGCTGTGCCGATCCAATCTCCTTCTCTCTAGTTTCATAGAGCACACCGTTCAAGTTTCCTTCAAGATCGGCGCATATGAAGACACCTTCGAGTGTGATGTGGTCGATATGTCTGTGTGCCATCTCCTCTTAGGAAGACCTTGGCAATTAACCGCGGCATCATCCACAACGGAGAAACCAATCACTATAGTCTCAACATGAAGGGCAAGGAGTATGTGCTATGACCCATCTCGCCAAGTCAAGTTATCACCGACAAGCAAGCTTCAAAACATCACAGAGAGACTAGTGAGCGAGTGAACCACCAAAAAGAGAGTGAGCGCCACAAGAAAAACTTGAGTGACTCCACGATGAGTGACAAGAACCTAGTCCTATTAGCCACCAAAGAGATTTGAGGTATGTGAGTGAGAGCACATCGAGTGTTCTTCACTTTGTACTTGTGTACAAAGATGAAACAGTGAGGACTAATGTTTCACAACATTTTCCTTTGGTTTTGTCTCTTCTCTTGTAGGAACTCAAGGATGTGTTCCCCGATGAGCTACCTCCGGGACAACCTCCTTTGCGCGGAATCGAGCATGGCATTGACCCCGACGAGACAAAAGAGATACAAAGGTGCTACCTCTTGAGCTTGCGTTGGTTTTTCCCTTGAAGAGGAAAGGGTGATGCAGCAAAGTAGAGTAAGTATTTCCCTTGGTTTTGAGAACCAAGGTATCAACCCAATAGGAGACAACGCACAAGCCACCGAATACCTGCACAAACAAACACCAACTTGCACAGAACACGATAAAGGGGTTGCCAATCCCTTCACAGTTATTTGCAAACTGAGATCTGATATAGATGGATAAACGGTAAAGCGATATTTTTGGTATTTTTGTTTATGGAAGGGAAAGTAAAATATTGCAAAGAAGGTAAATCGGAAACTAAAATTGTAGATCGGGAACTTATATGATGGAAAATAGACCCGGGGGGCATAGGTTTCACTAGAGGCTTCTCTCAAGATAGAAAATATTATGGTGGGTGAACAAATTACTGCCGAGCAATTGATAGAAAAGCGCAAAGTTATGACGATATCTAAGGCAATGATCATGAATATAGGCATCACGTCCGTATCAAGTAGACCGACTCCTGGCTGCACCTACTACTATTACTCCACACCTCGACCGACTCCTGCCTTCATCTAGAGTATTAAGTTCATGAAGAACAGAGTAACGCATTAAGTAAGATGACACGATGTACTGGAATTAACTCAAGCAATATGATGAAAAACCCATCTTGTTATCCTTGATGGCAACAATACAATACGTGTCGGTTCCCCTTCTGTCACTAGGATCAAGCACCACAAGATTGAACCCAAAGCTAAGCACTTCTCCCATTGCAAGAAAAACCAATCTAGTTGGCCAAACCAAATCGATAGTTCGAAGAGACTTGCCAAGATATCAAATAATGCATATAAGAATCCAGAGAAGATTCAAATAATATTCATAGATAAGCTGATCATAAATCCACAATTCATCGGATCTCGGCAAACACACCGCAAAAGAGTATTACATCGAATAGATCTCCAAGAACACCGAGGAGAACATGGTATTGAGAATCATAGAGAGAGAAGAAGCCATCTAGATACTAGCTATGGACCCGTAGGTCTGTGGTAAACTACTCGCGCTTCATCGGAGAGGCAATGGTGTTGATGTACAAGCCCTCTGTGATCGAATCCCCCTCCGGCAGGACGCTGGAAAAGGCCCCTAGATGGGATCTCACGGGTACAGAAGGTTGCGGCGGTGGAAAGTGGTTTCATGGCTCCCCTGGAAGGTTTTGGGATATTTGAGAATATATTGGCGGAAGAAATAGGTCGGTGGAGTCACAAGGGGCCCACAAGGGTGGGGGCACCCTACCTCCCTAGACGCGCCCCCTGACCTTGTGGCCGCCTCGTGGCTTTCCTAACGTGCACTCCAAGCCCTCTGGATGTATTCTGGTCCAAGAAAAATCATCACGAAAGTTTCATTCCGTTTGGACTCCGTTTGGTATTCCTTTTCTTCAAAAATCTAACACAAGGAAAAAACAAGAACTGGCACTGGGCTCTAGGTTAATAGGTTAGTCCCAAAAATAATATAAAATAGCATATTAATGCATATAAAACATCCAAAACAGATAATATAATAGCATGGAACAATAAAAAATTATAGATACATTGGAGACGTATCAAGCATCCCAAGCTTAATTCCTGCTCATCCTCGAGTAGGTAAATGATAAAAACAGAATTTTTGATGTGGAATGCGACCTAACATATTTATCCATGTAATTCTCTTTATTGTGGCATAAATGTACAGATCCGTATGATTCAAAACAAAAGTTTAATATTGACATAAAAACAATAATACTTCAAGCATACTAACAAAATAATTATGTCTTCTCAAAATAACATGGCCAAAGAAAGCTTATCCCTACAAAATCATATAGTCTGGCTATGCTCCATCTTCATCACACAAAATATTTAAATCATGCACAACCCCGATGACAAGCCAAGCAATTGTTTCATACTTTTAACGTTCTCAAACTTTTTCAACTTTCACGTAATACATGAGCGTGAGCCATGGATATAGCACTATAGGTGGAATAGAATATGGTGGTTGTGGAGAAGACAAAAACAAGGAGATAGTCTCACATCAACTAGGCATATCAACAGGCTACGGAGATGTCCAGCAATAGATATCAATGTGAGTGAGTAGGGATTGCCATGCAACAGATGCACTAGGCATATCAACGGGCTACGGAGATGTCCAGCAATAGATATCAATGTGAGTGAGTAGGGATTGCCATGCAACAGATGCACTAGAGCTATAAGTTTATGAAAGCTCAAAAATAAAACTAAGTGGGTTTGCATCCAACTTTCTTGCTCATGAAGACCTAGGGCAATTTGAGGAAGCCCATTATTGGAATATACAAGCCAAGTTCTATAATGAAAATTCCCACTAGTATATGAAAGTAACAATATAGGAGACTCTCTATCATGAAGATCATGGTGCTATTTTGAAGCACAAGTGTGGCAGAAGGATAGTAACATTGTCCCTTCTCTCTTTTTCTCTCAATTTTTGGGCCTTCTCTATTTTTTTATTTGGCCTTTTCTCTTTTTTTCGCACATGGGACAACGCTCTAGTAATGAAGATCATCACACTTTTTGTAACACCCCAGATGTAATTTACCTTATATGTATCCCAACTCTTGCCGTTTCCGGCCTAAGTTATTTTATTTCCTCATTGTAGGGTTTTTGTCTCCATGTGTTGTTGTCTTTGTCATGCATCTCATATCATGTCATCATGTGCATTGCATTTGCATACGTGTTCGTCTCATGCATCCGAGCGTTTTCCTCGTTGTCTGTTTTGCATTCCGGCGCTCCTATGTCCTCCAGTGGTCCTTTCTACCCCTTTTCGTGTGTGGGCATAAAAATTTACAGATTGGACCGAGACTTGCCATGTGGCCTTGGTTTACTACCGGTAGACCGCCTGTCAAGTTTCATGCCATTTGGACTTCGTTTGATACTCCAACGGTTAACCGAGGGACCGAGAAGGCCTCGTGTGCGTTGCAGCCCAACACCCTTCCAATTTGGACCAAAACCCACCAAAAACCCATCCATCATCTAGAACATTCGATCACGATCGTGTGGCCGAAAACCACACTCCATTTGGAGCTTCCTAGCTCCCTCTACGGCTATATATAGACCCCTCATTCCAAATCCCGGGTCTCTTCTTCCCCAAACCCTAAAAATCCGCTCCGCCATCGGCCGGACATGTCCGACGTCCGCCGGACGAACCGCGCCGCCGCCCCGCACCAATAGGAGGGTGCCACGTGTCCCTGCTGGCCCTCTCTCTCCTCCGGCCCGGAGAGCCCAGATCGGGCCCTCCCGGCCCGTGGAGCCGCGTCGCCCGCGCCTTCGTCTCCTCGTCGCCCGCTCCGCTTGCAAGCCGCCGAGCGCCGCCGCCTCCGCTGCCGGCGCCGACCTCCGCCGCGGCCGCCCAGCTCGCCGCCCGGCCGCACTTCGCCGCCCAAGTCCGGCGCCGCCCTGTGCCCGCGGCGCCCCGCTCCGGCTTCCGCGCCACGACGCCGCGCCCGCCGTCCCGTGCTCCGCCGTGAGCTCCTCCGGCCGCCTCTCCAACTCCGGCGAACAGGTCCTAGCGAACCTCGTTTTCCGCGCCCCTGCTACAGAAACTTCGGCCGGATCTCAGATCTGGAAATATCCCGCGGTTGAATTTTGCCCCGAAACCCTAATTTTCTTGCTATCTTTGACATGCCATAACTCTACATCCGTAGCTCCGATTCGTGCGTGTAGCATATCAAAATGTTTGTCTCGACGAGTACATCATTTCATCTCATTTCATCATTTTCATTTGAGCTCATCTTGATGCCCGAAATGCTGTTGGAAGAGGGCTATGTGAGGAAATTTGTCAGATCTGTTTCAGCAAATAGCCTTTTGTCATTTTTGCCATGATTAATGTGTGCATGCCATGATCCTGAGCTCTACATGTGTTTTCTTATATGCCATGTCATATTTACAGAGGTGCTTGCCATGTATTTTTGTGATATTTGTGGTGACTAGCACAAGCTTGCAAAGTAGCGTAATCGGTAATGCTGATTTCAGGAACTTAGAATTTCACTAAGTCCTTGTCCTGATTTTATTGTTATGCCATATGTTCATGTTGTTTCCTAGTGATCCGTGCCTCTTTTAAGGATGATCAGTAAGGATGTTTTGTTAACATTGCGGTGCTCTATCCATCCATGTATTTGTTTGCATTTATGGAGCAACCTAGCTTGAGTCAATCGAGCTCTACTTTTGCTATAAAATGATCCTGGCAGATTGTTGACATGTTTAGCGATTTTGCCGAGGATGTTGCTATTGATCCGTGCATGCTATGATGTTGTTATTGACATTCATAGCTTCTATGCCATGTCTTCTTGATGAGTGTATGCTTAGTTTGTCATGCCATGCTCTGTAGTGAGTGCATCGAGCTCGTAAACATGCCTACTCGTTAACTGTTTTGCATGCTCCAATTTTTCACTAAGTCTGAATCTGTTTATGTTTTTGCCATGTTTTCATGCTTGCAATTGTATTTTCTGATCCCTTTTTTCTCAAGGTCACTAAGGGACTTTTGTTAAGCGCTTTGAGTAGCTTCATGCCTTGCCTTGCTTTGCCATGTTAAGTTCCTGTAGCATGTAGTTTTCATGCTCTAAAGTGTGCTTCCTGATGATAAATTCCAGACTTGTGTTAATTTCACTAAGTCTGAAACCTGTTATCATTTGCACTTTTGCCATGCTTGTTTGAACCTGTTAATGGATGAATTAGCCGTAGCTCAGTGTTCATCTTTTGTCAAGAATCATCAGTGGATCCCTTCCATGTATTTTGTTGTCATGTTTGAGTGTTGTAGCATATTTTGCTTGATGCATTTAGTTGGTCACTTGCTGATTATCGCAGGCCGGTGCCATATTTGTTTTGCTTGCCATTTCCAAACCGTGCATCCGATTCCGGTGATCTTTATATCGATTTCAACCGAAATCATCTCCTTTTTCCAGTGGCACTCTTGGTTTTACAAGTTGAGGCCAGGTTCAATCATTCCTTTGCAAGTCTTGCATAGGCATCACATACCTCGTCCCGCATATCATACCATGTTTGCATCATGTTGTTTGAGCATTGCACGTGGTTGATTGTACTCCTTTTGCTTGTTCTTCTTGCTTGGGTAGAGCCGGGAGACGAGTTCGTGAACGAGGATCCCGTTGAGTTCGCTTACGAGGATCAAGTCAACTCTGAGAACTTTGCAGGCAAGATGACCATACCCTCAAAATCACTTCTATCTTTGCTTGCTAGATTCTCGCTCTTTTGCTATGCCTATGCTACGATACCTACCACTTGCTTATCATGCCTCCCAAATTTCCTTGTCAAATCTCTAACCCACCATGTCCTAGCAAACTGTTGTTTGGCTATGTTACCGCTTTTGCTCAGCCCCTCTTATAGCGTTGCTAGTTGCAGGTGAAGTTTGGAGATCGTTCCTTGTTGGAACATTGTTTATTGTTGGGATATCACCATATTATCTTGTTTATCTTAATGCATATATACTTGGTAAAGGGTGGAAGGCTCGGCCTTTTGGCTAGTGTTTTGTTCCACTCTTGCCGCCCTAGTTTCTGTCATATCGGTGTTATGTTCCCGGATTTTGCGTTGCTTACACGGTTGGGTTATAATGGAAACCCCTTGACAGTTCGCCTTGAATAAAACTCCTCCAGCAATGCCCAACCTTGGTTTACCATTTGCCACCTAGCCTCTTTTTCCCTTGGGTTTCCGGAGCCCAAGGGTCATCTTTATTTAAACCCCCCTGGGCCAGTGCTCCTCTGAGTGTTGGTCCGACCGAGTAGACTGCGGGGCCACCTCGGGGCAACTTGAGGCTTTGTTTTACTCATAGGATGTCTCATCTGAGTGTGCCCTGAGAACGAGATATGTGCAGCTCCTATCGGGATTTGTCGGCACATTCGGGCGGTGTTGCTGGACTTGTTTTACCATTGTCGAGGATGTCTGTAACCGGGATGCCGAGTATGATCGGATTGTCTTGGGAGAAGGAATATCCTTCGTTGACCGTGAGAGCTTGTGATGGGCTAAGTTGGGACTCCCCTGCAGGGATTAGAACTTTCGAAAGCCGTGCCCGCGGTTATGCGCAGATGGGAATTTGTTAATGTTCGGTTGTAGATAACCTGAAGCTTAACTTAATTAAAATGAACCAACCGCGTGTGTACCCGTGATGGTCTCTTCTCGGCGGAGTCCGGGAAGTGAACACGGTGTTGGAGTAATGCTTGACGTAGGTTGTTCTAGGATCACTTCTTGATCATAGTTGTTCGACCATGCTTTTTCCTTTTCTTCTCGCTCTCTTTTGCGAATAGGTTAGCCACCATATGTGCTAGTCGCTTGCTGCAACTCCACATCATACCTTACCTTACCTATAAGCTTAAATAGTCTTGATCGCGAGGGTGTGAGATTGTTGAGTCCTCGTGACTCACAGTTTACTTCCAAAACCATATGCAAGGACCGACGATACCGTTCCATATGACATGACCGAGCTCAAGTGGGAGTTCGACAAAGACTCTCGCCGTTACTATGTGTCTTTCCCAGATGATCAGTAGTGGTGCCTAGTTGGGGTGATCGGGGACCGTGTCGCATGTGGGGGTTGATCTTTATTTTGGTACCATAGTCGGACCATGAGTGTATTGGATGAATGTAATGTTATTCATGTATTTGTGTGACGTGGTGAGTGTAAGCCAACTATGTATCTTTTCCCCTTTTATTTATTTACA
Organism: Triticum urartu; assembly: GCF_003073215.2. Lineage (NCBI taxonomy): Eukaryota > Viridiplantae > Streptophyta > Magnoliopsida > Poales > Poaceae > Triticum > Triticum urartu. Next base: position 327,462,088 of record NC_053027.1, on the reverse strand, counting down.
TGGGTTGTTGTGAAGATTACCTTACTTGCGACATTGCTTTCAATGCAGTTGTGCCTCTAAGTCGTGCTACGACACGTAGGAGATATAGCCGCATCGAGGGTGTTACACTTTTATTTACTTACAACTCAAAAATTACAACTCAATACTAGAACAAAATATGACTCTATATGAATGCCTCCAGCGGTGTACCGAGATGTGCAATGAATCAAGAGTGAAATGTATGAAAGAATTGTGAACGGTGGCTTTGCCACAAATACGATGTCAACTACATGATCATGCAAACCAATATGACAATAATGGAGCGTGTCATATAAACGGAACGGTGGAAAGTTGCATGGCAATATATCTCGGAATGGTTATGAAAATGCCATAATAGGTAGGTATGGTGACTGTTTTGAGGATGGTATATGGTGGGTTTATGGTATCGACGAAAGTTGCACGGTACTAGAGAGGCTAGCAATGGTGGAAAGGTGTGAGTGTGTATAATCCATGGGCTCAACATTAGTCATAAAGAACTCACATACTTATTGAAAAAATCTATTAGTCATCGAAACAAAGTACTACGTGCATGCTCCTAGGGGATAGAATGGTTGTAAAAGACCATCACTCGTCCCCAACCGCCACTCGTAAGGAAGACAATCAAAAAAATATCTCATGCTCCAACTTCGTTACGTAACGGTTCACCATACGTGCATGCTACGGGACTTACAAACCTTAACACAAGTATTTATCAAATTCACAACTACCCACTAGCATGTCTCTAATATCACCATCTTCATATCTCAAAACAATCATAAGGAATCAAACTTCTCATAGTATTCAATGCACTTTATCTGAAAGTTTTTATTGTATCCCTCTTGGATGCCTATCATATTAGGACTAAATTTATAACCAAAGAAAATTACCATGCTGTTTTAAAGACTCTCCAAATGAAATAAGTGAAGTGCGAGAGTTCATCAATTTCTATAAAATAAAACCATCACCGTGCTCTAAAAAGATATAAGTGAAGCACTAGAGCAAATTTGCCTAGCTCAAAAGATATAAGTGAAGCACATAGAGTATTCTAATAAATCACGATTCATGCGTGTATCTCTCAAAAGGTGTGTATAGCAAGTATGATTGTGGAAAACTAAATATCAAAGACTCAAATCATACAAAACGCTCCAAGAAAAACACATATCATGTGGTGAATAAAAATATAGCCTCAAGTAAAGTTACCGATAGACGAAGACGAAAGAGGGGATACCTTCCGGGGCATCCCCAAGTTTAGGCTCTTGTTTATCCTTGAATATTACATTGGGGTGCCTTGGGCATCACCAAGCTTAGGCTCTTGCCACTCCTTATTCCATATTCCATCAAATCCTTACCCAAAACTTGAAAACTTCACAACACAAAACTCAACAGAAAATCTCGTAAGCTCTGTTAGTATGAGAAAATAAATCACCACTTTTGGTACTGTTGCAAACTCATTCTTTATTTATATTGGTGTAATATCTACTATATTCCAACTTTTCCATAGTTCATACCCCCCGACACTAGCCATAGATGCATCAAAATAAGCAAACAACACGTGAAAAACAGAATCTGTCGAAAACAGAACAGTCTGTAGCAATCTGGACATTTCGTATATTTCTGTAACTTCAAAAATCCTGAAAAATTAGGAAGACCTAAGAAATTTGTTTATTAATCCTCTTCATAAAGAATCAGTATTTTATCGCGCTTCTTCTAAAAATAAAAACTATTCTCCTGGGTGCAAAAGTTTCTATTTTTTAGCAAGATCAAATCAACTAACACCGTAAGCTATCCCAAAGGTCTTACTTGTCACAAACACTTAAAACATAAAACCACATCTAACCATAGGCTAGATGAAATATTTAATGCAAAACGGAACCTAAAAGGCAAAAACAAAAAAAATGGGTTGCCCCCCAACAAGCGCTATTGTTTAACGCCCTTAGCTAGGCATGTAGCACGAATTGATCTAAGTATTATCATCTTTGGAATGAAATCCATAAGTGTCTCTCATAATAGATTCATAAGGAAATTTAATTTTGTTTATTGGAAAGTGTTTCATGCATTTCCTTAATGGAAATTGAAATCAAATGTCTCCTTCTTTCATATTGATAATTGCACCAATCGTTCTAAGGAAAGGTCTACCAAGAATAATAGGACATGTAGGATTGTAATCTATATCAAGAACAATGAAATCTACAGGCACATAATTACTATTTGGAACAATAAGAACATAATTAATTCTTCCCATAGGTTTCTTAATAGTGGAATCTGCAAGATGCAAATTTAAAGAACAATCATCAAATTCACGGAAACCTAACACATCACAGAGTTTTTGGAATCGTGGAAACACTAGCACCCAAATCACACAAAGCATGGCATTCATAATCTTTAATCTTAATCTTAATAGTAGGATCCCACTCATCATAAAGTTTTCTAGGGATAGAAACTTCCAATTCAAGCTTTTCTTCAAAAGATTGCATCATAGCATCAACGATATGTTTAGTAAAAGCTTTGTTTTGATTATAAGCATGAGGAGAATTCAACATGGATTGCAACAAGGAAATACAGTATATTAAAGAACAATTATCATAATTAAATTCCTTGAAATTCAAAAGAGTGGGTTCATTGCTACTTAAAGTTTTGACCTCTCCAATCCCACTTTTATCAATTTTTGCATCAAGATCTAAAAACTCCGAATCATTGGGATGCCTTCTAACTAAAGTTGACTCATCTCCAGTCCCATATTTCAATAGGAGTCACATCAATCACTTTAAGATATTCATCATTATTCTCATGGAAACTAGAAGAACACGCTTTTATAAACCAATCTTTTTTGGCATGCATCTTAGCGGTTCTTTCTTTGCACTCATCAATGGAAATTCTCATGGCTTTGAGAGACTCATTGATATCATACTTAGGTGGGATAGATCGAAGTTTCAAGGAATCAACTTCAAGGGAAATTCTATCCACGTTCCCAGCCAAATCATCAATCTTAAGCAATTTTTCTTCAATCAAACCATTGAAATTATTTTGCAAACTTATAAATTCTTTAACACTATTCTCAAAATAAGAGGGCATATTATTATAATTTCCATAAGAATTTTTGTAGGAATTACAATAATTATTATAGGAATTCCTAGGAAATGGCCTAGGATTAAAATTACCTCTATACGCGTTATTACCAAAATTGTTCCTACCAAAAAACTTCACATCCATAGATTCATTATTGTTTTCAATCAAAGTAGAAAATGGTATATAATTAGGAACAATAGGAGCACTCTTGCTAACAAATAATTTCATCAGCTCATCCATCTTTCCACTCAAAACATTAATCTCTTCAATTGCATGCACTTTTTTACTAGTGGAAGATCTTTTGGTATTCCATTGAGAATAATTAACCATAATATTATCTAGGAGTTTAGTAGCCTCTCCTAAAGTAATTTCCATAAAAGTGCCTCCTGCGGCCGAATGTAAAAGATTTCTAGAAGCAAAATTCAATCTGGCATAATTTTTTTGTATAATCATCCACAAATTCAAACCATGAGTAGGGCAATTTCGTATCATCAATTTTATCCTCTCCCAAGATTGTGCAACATGTTCATGATCAAGTTACTTAAAATTCATAATATCATTCCTAAGGGAGATGATCTTAGCGGGAGGAAAATACTTGGAAATAAAATCATCTTTACACTTATTCCATGAATCAATACTATTTTTAGGCAAAGATGAAAACCAAGTTTTAGCACGATCTCAAAGTGAGGACGGAAATAACTTCAGTTTAACAATATCATTATCCACATTTTTTTTCCTTTTGCATATCACACAAATCAACAAAATTGTTTAGATGGGATGCGGCATCTTCACTTGGAAGGCCGGAAAATTGAACTTTCATAACAAGATTCAGCAAAGCGTCATTCACAAGATTTTGCATTAGTAGCAGGAGCAATCGGAGTACTAATAAAATCATTATTGTTGGTATTGGAAAAGTCACACAATTTAGTATTCTCTTGAGCCATCGTGACAAAGCAAGCAATCCAACACACAAGCACACAAAAAGCAAACGAATAATACGAACGGAAGAGGGGCAAAGAAAAGGCAAATCTTTTTGAAAATCATTTTAGAAGTGGAGGAGAGGAAAATGAGAGGCGAATGGAAAATAATGTAATGCGAGGGATGAGAGTTCATGATGGGTACTTGGTATGTCTCGGCTTGGCGTAGATCTCCCCAGCAACGGCGCCAGAAATTCTTCCTGCTACCTCTTGAGCTTGCGTTGGTTTTTCCCTTGAAGAGGAAAGGGTGATGCAGCAAAGTAGATTAAGTATTTCCCATAGTTTTGAGAACTACGGTATTAATCCAGTAGGAGACAACGCACAAGCCACGAATACCTGCACAAACAAACACCAACTTGCACCCAATGCGATAAAGGGGTTGTCAATCCCTTCACAGTTATTTGCAAAGTGAGATCTGATATAGATGGATAAACGATAAAGCAATATTTTTGGTATTTTTGGTTTATGGAACAGAAAGTAAAAGATTTCAAAGAAAGTAAATCGGAAACTAAAACTGTAGATCGGGAACTTATATGATGGAAATAGACCCCGGGGCCATAGGTTTCACTAGAGGCTTCTCTCAAGATAGAAAATATTATGATGGGTGAACAAATTACTGCCAAGCAATTGATAGAAAAGCGCAAAGTTATGACGATATCTAAGGCAATGACCATGAGTATAGGCATCACGTCCGTATCAAGTAGACCGACTCATCCCTGCATCTACTACTATTACTCCACACATTGACCGACTCTTCCATGCATCTAGAGTATTAAGTTCATGAAGAACAGAGTAACGCATTAAGTAAGATGACACGATGTAGCGGAATTAACTCAAGCAATATGATGAAAACCACATCTTGTTATCCTCGATGGCAACAATACAATACGTGTTGGTTCCCCTTCTGTCACTAGGATCGAGCACGACAAGACTGAACCCAAAGCTAAGCACTTCTCCCATTGCAAGAAAAACCAATCTAGTTGGCGAAACCAAATCGATAGTTCGAAGAGACTTGCAAAGATATCAAATCATGCATATAAGAATTCAGAGGAGATTCAAATAATATTCATAGATAAGCTGATCATAAATCCACAATTCATCGGATCTCGGCAAACACACCGCAAAAGAGTATTACATCAAATAGATCTGCAAGAACATCGAGGAGCATGGTATTGAGAATCAAAGAGAGAGAAGAAGCCATCTACATACTAGCTATGGACCCATATGTCTATGGTAAACTACTCACGATTCATCGGAGAGGCAATGGTGTTGATGTAGAAGCCCTCTGTGATCGAATCCCCCTCCGGCAGGACGCCGGAAAAGGCCCCTAGATGGGATCTCACGGGTACAGAATGTTGCGGTGGTGGAAAAGTGGTTTCGTGGCTCCCCTGGAAGGTTTTGGGATATTTGAGAATATATAGGCGGAAGAAATAGGTCGGTGGAGTCACGAGAGGCCCACAAGGGTGGGGGCGCGCCTCCCGACCTTGTGGCTGCCTCGTGGCTTTCCTAACATGCACTCCAAGCCCTCTGGATGTCTTCTGGTCCAAGAAAAATCATCGCGAAAGTTTCATTCCGTTTGGACTCCCTTTGGTATTCCTTTTCTGCGAAACTCTAAAACAGGGGAAAAAGAGGAACTGGCACTGGGCTCTAGGTTAATAGGTTAGTCCCGAAAACAATATAAAATAGCATATAAATGCATATAAAATATCCAAAACAGATAACATAATAGCATGGAACAATCAAAAATTATATATACATTAGAGACGTATCAAAAGGCAAGTACAACATCTCCTCGAAAATGGGTATGTACGCGAGAGCTTAAGTCCATGTGCCGTTCTGGTCATACGTGTGCCTAAGAAAGATGGTAGTTTTCACATGTGTTCTGATTGTCGTCCCATTAATGTTATGACCGTTTGGTACTGTTACCCATCCACACTTCGATGACATGCTGGATGAACTTAGTGGTGCCACCATTTTCTCAAAAAATTGACCTTAAAAGTGGCTACTATGTAATTTGCATGCAAGAAGGTGATGAATGGAAAATGGATTTCAAAACAAAATTTGGTCTATATGAATGGTTAGTTATCTCAAGCTCCTATCACTTTCACGAGAGTCGTGCATTATGTCATTCAAAAATACATTGGCCTTTGTGTTGTGGTCTATTTTGACGATATTCTTGTATTTAGTCAATCTCTTAAAGACCACGTCACGCATCTTAGAGACGTCTTGCAAGTTCTCATAAATGAGCGTCTTTATGCTAACATGGAAAAATGCACTTTTGTTGTTGACAAACTTGTTTTCTTGGGTTTTGCCGTCTCTTCTAAGGGTGTTGAAGTTGATGAGTCTAAAATTGACGCTATTAAAACTTGGCCACAACAAAGCAATTTAGCTCAAGCGTGTAGTTTATTTGGCCTAGCCAAATTTTATTGCCGATTTGTTAAGGACTTTAGCACAATTGCTTCATCATTATATGATTTGAGCAAGATGAATGTTCCTTTTGTTTGGGGACCTTCCCAAGATACCATGTTTCATGAATTTAAATCCTTGCTTACACATGCTCTAATACTTACCTTTCCTAATTTTGACAAAACTTTTGAAGTTCATTGTGATGCTAGTGGCAATGGTATAGGTGGCGTGTTAATGCAAGAAAAGTGACCCATTGCATATTTTAGTGAGAAACTTTTCGGCACACAACTTAACTACCTCATCTATGACAAAGAGTCATACGCTTTGGTTCGAGTATTGCATGTGTGCGAACATTATCTTAGACCACGTGATTTTGTCATGCATACCGATCACGAGACACTTAAATAATTTAAAGGTCAAACTAAGTTGTATAAAAGGCATTGCCAGATGGAGTGAATTCATTGAGTCTTTTTCTTATGTGATCAAGTACATTAAGGGTAAAGAACAATGTTGTGGTGGAAGCTCTTTCCCGCGAGTGCATGTTAGTTACTCAACTTGAATTGAATGTTGTTGGCTTTGAGCACATTAAAGATTTATATGCGCAAGATCCTTCGTTTGTGATTCCATATGCCAAATGTAAAACTAAAACTTATTGGGAGTGACATTATCTCAAGAGTGGCTATCTTATGTGAGCTAACACACTTTGTGTACCCGGAGTCTTCTCTTCATTTGTTGCTTTTGTAAGAGGCTCACGGTGGAGGACTCATGGGACATTTTGGCCGTGACAAGACATTTACCATGCTCTCACTACTGCAGGATGCTGCTAACGCGACACTATGATCATAGACCCTTCGACGAAATTGTGTGCCTACATGCAGTTTTGAACACTGCTACACGCCCATTTGGTTTGCAGGATTTAAAAAATGCACCAACATGCCATCTTCGATCTGACATGATTAACATGGGCGTTTGATTACAATCTAGAAACATGTAGCCTTCTTCACAAGTGGTTGGATTGGATGAAAAATTCCCTAAGAAAACTAGTACAGATGAATCCAAAGGAGAAATGCTTATGGACAATTGTAACCGTATGAATGAAGCAACCAATATGGGGTGGGGTGTATGTCCTAAAATCCTCACAAATTCCTTCAGGAACCATAGTACATTGTCATTGTAAACTTGGGAAAAGGTGCAAAAAATTGAACTCCCTTATGGTTAACATTTAACAGGAAAGGAACATCACCTCGATATACAGCTTCTTCAGGCACGGAAAGCATCTCAAGCAACTGACAACTTGGTCCAGGTTGGGGCCGACAGATTCTAGTGCCAAGTCCTTCACTGTGCCCAAAGTCTGGGTGAAGCTTCGCTGGATGACAAACGAACATACATCTTCAAAACTAGAAATAACATTGATATCAAGAAGGAGGTATATAAGGCGACTGTTGTACCTGAAAGTTGTAGTATTTGACAGACGAGTAGCCCACCACTTTCAATTTCGACGCAAAAATGACATTGATTCTTGTTGGACCTTGCTGATCAACTACAAGTAATCTCTCAAGTGAAGGTGTGTCCTGGATGACCATATTGTGGTCCACCTTTTGTGATCTCTCATTGCAGCGCCAGCAACACACATAAATAATCCGGAGAGTCCTGGAGGTGATGTAAAAGGTACTAGACCAATTCATCGCATGAAGATGAAGGAACTCGAGTGCAGTACAGCCGTGGAGCACGCTCTCCATGTCATCCTTTGGGATGCGGACGACGACAAGCTCGAGGTGCTTCAGTCGTGGTAGAAAAAGAGCGGGGGCGTCATTAAGGGGGATGGCAGTTCATGAACTTGGCGACGCGCAGCGTGGGCGCGAAGCAGAGTGCGGATGTTGGCAGCAAGCGCACATGCCCATCATTATAACTTAGCTTCTCGAGCTGATCTATGGCGGGGGATCGAAACCACTCGTCAAGCTTGGCTCGGTCCTTGCCATTGGAACGAAACTTGCCCGTGATAAGGACTTTGATTGGGCCATCATGACTGCTGAGGATCTAGGAGAACGCATCCAAGCTTTGGCGATAGCCATGGCAGAGCTTGTGGGCATCGAGGAGGTCGACAGGGGTACGGAGCCATAGGGTGCGCCACCGCTAGGAAAGGGCGGGTGTCCTCGCCCGATATTTGATTGGGAGGAGGGATATGATGACTATCAACATATAATCGATGAGGTTGTTGATGAAGTCTAGGCGTGCTGGAATCGCTTGCGGTTCTTTCTCGGCCCGCCTCTACTTGTTGGCAACCTCATTATCCACCTCATCGGCGGCAACGGAAACCTCTATCTCCATATTCACTCCGTGCTCCGGTGCTTTAGCAGCCCCGGCGTCGCCACTCCCTCCGATGGGGCGCTTCGGCGGCATCCTCGTACACTGACAGCTTTGAGGACTCAAAGCGGCGTCGAGGATGCCGGTGGAGAGAGAGGAATTGTGTGTGTGGCGACGATGGGGGGTGCGGCCGCTCGGCGGCGCCATTATTATAGACCAGTGGGAGCGAGGCGGGTGGCGGTCCAAGGCTGTCTCGCTTCCCGGTGAGAATGACTGCTTAATCTCTAGTATGAATGAAATCTATGCTTAATTACTGAATTTTAGTTGCAAAAAATAGATAGTGCTATTGATTTTTAGCTGCATATTTTGACAAATCACAGTGTCTCTTGGCTTAGCCCCGAAGTCTGGCTTTAATTTGCATACCATAATCTGAACCGTTTCCATTGAAGAGATGCACAGATCCTGCGTTGACAGCTTGTACGCTTCCCGATGAGCTTGCGCACCAGACTGCGCTCGCACGCCTCCCGTTCAGTCAAGCAGCTGTCCACACGGCACCTCCTATAGCCATTAAAACCAAGACACATGGCATCACGTGAATGATTAACAGAACACACACGGTTTGAATTATACAAACGTTTGAGATATTAAAGTGGCGGCTATTTTTCAAAATGCCTTTGTTGGCTGTCATTATTCGAGTGCGCCTTCTCTCAAAATGGACACGAAAAATACCACAGCATGTCGGGGTGCCCTTCCATGATAGCATGCCAAGTTTCATGAATTTCAGATGAGTTTTAGATTTACTAGAATTTAAAAACAAAGTATCTCAATGTTTTGCCGGCAATCAACAGTGCCCTGGTGTTTGAAATTCATTCCCATTTCTTGCATGCACGCAAGGACACAGATTTGATTTTTCAACCAATTTATATGCACTGGAGCATGTGCTTGTAGTTCAAATTTGAATTATGCACATAAATGCATTGAAAACTCAGTTAATGCATAAAAATGTCCAAACGAACCCTGAAAAATCGCAAAATTTGACACAACACTCCTGTTGTTCTATGTTGACACGAGAAAAAAATTGAAAGCAATAAGAGGCAATGGATATCGTTTCGTCCACAAAGGTGGGATGTTCCCTATCGAAACCATCATGCTTGTTGTGAGAAGCTCTGGTTTGTGAGAACCATATACCCAAACCTGCCCCAAATGGGACAAAAAATTTACCACGACATGTTGATGTCGCTCCATGATAGCATGCCAAGTTTCATGAAATTCAGATGAGTTTTGGATTTACTAGAATTTAAAAAGAAGGTATCTCAATGTTTGCAGATGAGTGACGGTGGCAGGGTGTTTGACATTCATTCCCATTTCTTGCATGGGACCTAAGCATGCACCCAAGGACAAAGATTTGATTTTTCAACCAATTTATATGCATTGGAGAATGTGCATGTAGTTCAAATTTGAATTTTGCACATAAATGCATTGCAAACTCACTTAATGCATAAAAATGGCCAAACGAACCCCGAAAGATCACAAAAAATAACACAACACTCCTGTTGTTCTATGTTGACATGAGAAAATTTTTGAAAGCAATAAGAGGCAATGGATATCATTTCGTCCCCAAAGGTGGGGCATTCCCTACCGAAACCATCATGCTTGTTATGAGAAGCTCTGGTTTGTGAGAAGCATATACCCAAACCTGCCCCAAATGGGACAAAAAAATTACCACGACATGTTTATGCCACTCCATGATAGCATGCCAAGTTTCATGAATTCCAGACGAGTTTTGGATTTACTAGAATTTGAAAACCAGGCATCTCAATGTTTTGCCGGCAATCAACGGTGCCCTGGTGTTTGAAATTCATTCCCATTTCTTGTATGGGACCTAATCATGCACCCAAGGACACAGATTTGATTTTTCAACCAATTTATATGCACTGGAGCATGTGCATGTAGTTCAAAATTGAATTATGCACATAAATGCATTGAAAACTCAGTTAATGCATAAAAATTTCCAAACAAGCCCCAAAAAATCACTAAAAATAACACAACACTCCTATTGTTCCATGTTGACCCGAGAAAAAACTTGAAAGCAATAAGAGGCAATGGATATCGTTTCATCCGAAAGGTGGGGCATTCCCTACCGAAACCATCATGCTTGTTGTGAGAAGCTCTCGTTTGTGAGAAGCATATACCCAAACCTGCCCCAAATGGGACAAAAAATTTACCACGGCATGTTGATGTCGCTCCATGATAGCATGCCAAGTTTCATGAATTTCAGATGAGTTTTGGATTTACTAGAATTTAAAAACAAGGTATCTCAATGTTTGCGGACGAGTGACGGTGGCAGGGTGTTTGACATTCATTCCCATTTCTTGCATGGGACCTAAGCATGCACCCAAGGACAAAGATTTGATTTTTCAACCAATTTATATGCACTGGAGAGTGTGCATGTAGTTCAAATTTGAATTTTGCACATAAATGCATTGCAAACTCACTTAATGCATAAAAATGGCCAAACAAACCCCGAAAGATCACAAAAAATAACACAACACTCCTGTTGTTCTATGTTGACATGAGAAAATTTTTGAAAGCAATAAGAGGCAATGGATATCGTTTCGTCCCCAAAGGTGGGGCGTTCCCTACCGAAACCATCATGCTTGTTGTGAGAAGCTCTGGTTTGTGAGAAGCATATACCCAAACCTGCCCCAAATGGGACAAAAAAATTACCACGACATGTTTATGCCGCTCCATGATAGCATGCCAAGTTTCATGAATTCCAGTCGAGTTTTGGATTTACTAGAATTTAAAAACCAGGCATCTCAATGTTTTGCCAGCAATCAACGGTGCCCTGGTGTTTGAAATTCATTCCCATTTCTTGCATGGGACCTAAGCATGCACCCAAGGACACAGATTTGATTTTTCAACCAATTTATATGCACTGGAGCGTGTGCATGTAGTTCAAAATTGAATTATGCACATAAATGCATTGAAAACTCAGTTAATGCATAAAAATGTCCAAACGAGCCCGAAAAAATCACTAAAAATAACACAACACTCCTATTGTTCCATGTTGACACGAGAAAATTTTTGAAAGCAATAAGAGGCAATGGATATTGTTTCATCCCAAAGGTGGGGCGTTCCCTACCAAAACCATCATGCTTGTTGTGAGAAGCTCAGGTTTGTGAGAACCATATACCCAAACCTGCCCCAAATGGGACAAAAAATTTACCACGGCATGTTGATGTCGCTCCATGATAGCATGCCAAGTTTCATGAATTTCAGATGAGTTTTGGATTTACTAGAATTTAAAAACAAGGTATCTCAATGTTTGCGGACGAGTGACGGTAGCAGGGTGTTTGACATTCATTCCCATTTCTTGCATGGGACCTAAGCATGCACCCAAGGACAAAGATTTGATTTTTCAATAAATTTATATGCACTGGAGAATGTGCATGTAGTTCAAATTTGAATTTTGCACATAAATGCATTGCAAACTCAGTTAATGCATAAAAATGGCCAAACGAACCCCGAAAGATCACAAAAAATAACACAACACTCCTGTTGTTCTATGTTGACATGAGAACATTTTTGAAAGCAATAAGAGGCAATGGATATCGTTTCGTCCCCAAAGGTGGGGCGTTCCCTACCGAAACCATCATGCTTGTTGTGAGAAGCTCTGGTTTGTGAGAAGCATATACCCAAACCTGCCCCAAATGGGACAAAAAAATTACCATGACAAGTTTATGTCGTTCCATGATAGCATGCCAAGTTTCATGAATTCCAGACGAGTTTTGGATTTACTAGAATTTAAAAACCAGGCATCTCAATGTTTTGTCGGCAATCAACGGTGCCCTGGTGTTTGAAATTCATTCCCATTTCTTGCATGGGACCTAAGCATGCACCCAAGGACACAGGTTTGATTTTTCAACCAATTTATATGCACTGGAGCATGTGCATGTAGTTCCAAATTGAATTATGCACATAAATGCAGAAAACTCAGTTAATGCATAAAAATGTCCAAACGAGCCCCAAAAAATCATTAAAAATAACACAACACTCCTATTGTTCCATGTTGACACGAGAAAATTTTTGAAAGCAATAAGAGGCAATGGATATCGTTTCATCCCAAAGGTTGGGCGTTCCTTACTGAAACCATCATGCTTGTTATGAGAAGCTCTGGTTTGTGAGAAGTATATACCCAAACCTGCCCCAAATGGGACAAAAAATTTACCAGAACATGTTGATGCCGCTCCATGATAGCATGCCAAGTTTCATGTATTTCAGACGAGTTTTGGATTTAGTAGAATTTAAAAACCAGGTATCTCAATGTTTGCGGCCAAGTGACGATGGCAGGGTGTTTGACATTCATTCCCATTTCTTGCATGGGACCTAAGCATGCACCCAAGGACAAAAGATTTGATTTTTCAACCAATTTATATGCATTGGAGAATGTGCATGTAGTTAAAATTTGAATTATGCACATAAATGCATTGAACACTCGGTTAATGCATAAAAATGTCCAAACGAACCCTGAAAAATCAAAAAAAATAACACAAGACTCATGTTGTCCTATGTTGACACGAGAAAAATTTTGAAAGCAATAAGAGGCGATGGATATCGTTTCGTTCCCAAAGGTGGGGCGTTCCCTATGGAAACCATCATGCTTGTTGTGAGATGCTCTGGTTTGTGAGAAGCATATACCCAAACCTGCCCCAAATGGGACCAAAAAATTACCACGAGATGTTGATGCCGCTCCATGATAGCATGCCAAGTTTCATGAATTTTAGACGAGTTTTGGATTTACTAGAATTTAAAAACCAAGTATCTCAATGTTTGCGGCCGAGTGACGGTGGCAGGGTGTTTGGCATTCATTCCCATTTCTTCCATGGGACCTAAGCATGCACCCAAGGATGAAGATTTGATTTTTCAACCAATTTATATGCACTAGAGAATGTGCATGTAGTTCAAATTTGAATTATGCACATAAATACATTGAAAACTCAGTTAATGCATAAAAATGTCCAAACAAACCCTGAATAATTCCAATTATTTTATGATCACTGCAGATAAAAGATCTAGCAATTCAAACACCGTCCATGGCCGCTGTGACCCCATTATGTAATTCAAATCAAGACGAAAAATCAAGTAGATCCCACACAGTTTATTATAACCAACTGTGTGAGATGCAGCACAAAATATCTTGGAGCACCGTCAGAGTATAGTACGCATACGGCTTACGTGAGAAGGTGCAACGGCTACAGTCCACAACCCACTCTGAATAAGGGACCGTGTCGGATGACACTTTCGCGCGAGTTTTTTCGCTGAAGCGATTCCAAATTTTTGGCTTCCGCAGAAATATCTACCTCCCTGCCCCCTCCCCCTTACCAAAAGCCACATTTTCCCCTGTTTCCTCCTTCCTTTCCAAGTTGAAACCTTCACTCCTTGCTTGCAGCGCCGCCTCCTCGCTAGTGACCCTCCTTCACGCTGCACGGCCTCGCCTATCCAGGCAGGTAATCCACACCCGACCCCCATCCTCCTCCTCCTTCCACATCCCACATGCCCCGACCGTCCGCGCGAGCGTGACACCTTCCACCCAAATCACCGACCCCTCCACCAAATAAGCGTCGGCCTAAGCCATGGTGCATGCAGTATAGCCAGGACCTCAAGGATCATTTGGCAGCGAAGAAGCAAATCGTGACCGCACGTGTGGATGAGGTCGCGATGGCTGCCATTCGTGCCGACCCCCAGATCTTGGATGAGCACCTCACCGTCGAGGCCATCGTTGATGCCTCACATGCCGACGCCGCGACGCGGTTGGCTGCTTTAAATGACAGTTCGTGGCATTTTCTCGAGGCCACCGTCGGTGCCTTCGACGAAGACTATGAGGTGTTTTTTCAGCGTGCACGTGCTTACCTCATCTCGAGAGCCAGCAGGTTGGTGCCCGAAGCGGCTCCGGCAACTCACCACTACAACGAGGGCACCCACGATGCGGAGGCCTCGCCCTCTTCCATGTCCAAGGAGACAATCGTCATCGATATCTTCGACAATGAGGTGTACCTTGTCTTATTAGCTCACTATAAGGACCCATGTTCAGTTTGCTAGCTACTGCCTTTCCTTAACAAATTCTAGTGAATTGTGTTATCTACTTTTACCATGCAATCTTCTGCTATAGTGTATATGTTCTATATGCCGTGCCATGTGGTGTTCAGTTAACTGCTTGGTTCAATTCTGCAAATGTGATGTTCAATTCTTCAGGGTGCAATATTTCCATCTTGTTAAGCATGTTTGGTTTGGTTAACTATCTGATCTTCTATTAGGAGTATGTTATATTGTGCAATGTGGTGCTCGGTTAACATTTGGTTCATTTGTTGTGGTGTTTAGTTAACTGCTTGGTTCAATTCTGCAATGCGATGTTCAATTGGTGTGGCTGCATTCTGTTATTGTATGCCATGTGAGGAATAAATCGAATTTGGCTATGCTAAATACATGAGAAACAAATACAATTGCTATATTTCTAAGTTGTTAAGCATGCTTGGTTTGGTTAACTGTCTGATCTTCTATTAGGAGTATGTTATATTCTGCAATGTGGTGCTCAGTTAACGTTTGGTTCATTTGTTGTGGTGTTTAGTTGACTGCTTGGTTCAATTCTGCAATGCGATGTTCAATTGGTGTGGCTGCATTCTGTTATTGTATACCATGTGAGGAATAAATCAAATTTGGTTGTACTAAATACATGAGAAACAAATACAATTGCTATATTTCCAAGTTCTTGAGCATGCTTGGTTTGGTTAATTGTCCGATCTTCTACTAGGAGTATGTTATATTGTACAATGTGGTGCTCAGTTAACATTTGGTTCATTTGTTGTGGTGTTTAGTTAACTGCTTGGTTCAATTCTGCAATGCGATGTTCAATTGTTGTGGCTGCATTCTCTTATTGTATACCATGTGAGGAATAAATCGAATTTGGCTGCACTTAATACATGAGAGACATATACAAGTACTATATTTCCTAGTTCTTAATCATGCTTGGTTTGGATAAATGAGTTTTCCATGTGGCTTGAATTAATCTGATGAATCTGCAATGTGTTTATTTTTCATCAACATATTTTCTGATAGCATGTGAACCCTTACTTAACCTGATAACTAACTACCTTATATGTGTTGCAGGGAAACAATGGGAAGCACTAAGGTTTACAAGATGGTACTAACTATTATACCTTGCCTTTTTTTTATTCCTTTGCCCCGTTTCCAATATAGAGAAGATATTTATGCACATCCTTGTTTTCAGGGTTCACTGAGGATTACCTCTCAACCCACCTCTGTGCTCAGGAGGCAAGGAAAGCTTTCATACAACACCCATGGTTCAGTATTGAGTGTTCCTGAAGAGGTTGAAGGATGGATGGTCAATCATCCACAGGCACTGGCCTAAAGTTGCAAAGACCTTCAACATGAATGAAGGCTCAATATTCGCCTTCCGCTTCAGCAGTTTTCCAGATGAGATGCATCTCTCTATGTACCGTCTATGATGCTAATTTTGAAAGGTTCTAGATGTTGCATGTGAAACTTGCTGCTGGTGCAGTTGTGTAATGGGGTAGCTGAGTGCTGAAGCTATATCATGTTGTACTCCGGTGTATTTCAATTATGAAATCCTACTTCCTTAATATGGAAATGGAATATATTATGTGCTTAATATGAATGTCAATTAGATTAGTAAATGGATTATTTATAATAGGGCAATTAGCCTACTAATTGGCCAATTAGCCTGCTAAATGGCCAATTAGCCTGCTAATTGGCCAATTAGCTTGCTAATTGGCCAATTAGCTTGCTAATTGGGTTTTCCTATTGCAAACGTTAATGAGAAAACACCATGGATGATGACCTCGGGCAACGCACACAGTTTCTAGGAATAAACCGTGTTGGATCAATGAACAATCACACACGACATTCTCTTCAAAATTGTTTGCGTTGTATCACCTTGTGCAAACATTTTCCTTGGAGTGACCGTGTGGGATGTATATACGAGCGGAAAAGTTTAGCGGTGACTGACTATGTGGGATGTACTTACGACCGGAAATTATTTCGCATGTATAATTGTATTTTTTAGCACTATTGTACGTATTACTGTATTTGAGTGCTCGCCGGTTGCACACGATCTCATTTTGCCGAGCGTGTGTGCCAGGAGGGCAAATCCCCAATGGTTTCTGGGTCGTCTGGGAAGGACCCCCCTATCGCCCACACTCACTTGGCGACGGTTCCGAATGCTGTCGCGGAAAGGGGTTAAAAACTATTTGTTTAGCACTGACGCGTACCAGTGTCTCCTCAATGTACTATGGGCCAAAGATGTTTCATGGTGTCGCGCGCTGCACAAACCGGTGCTCTACATGCCGCAAAGCTAAGTCGCAAACTCGCGATTCATCGGATCCCAACAAACACACCTCAAAAAAGAATTACATTAGATAGAACTCCAAGAACATAAGGGATAACATTGTATTGAAGAACATCGAGAGAGAAGAAGCTATCTAGCTACTAACTACAAACCAGTAGGTCTATGGTAAACTACTCACCATCATCGGAGGGGCAACAAGGATGATGAAGACCCCCTCCGTGATTGTTTCCCCCACTGGCAAAGTGCCGGAAAAGGCCTCTAGATTGGATCTCGTGGTTTTGGAACTTGCGGCAGTGGAAAAAGTATTTCGTGGACTTGATAACCCAAAAGTATAGGGCATCGCAACAATTTTCGAGGGTGGAGTATTCAACCCAAATTTATTGATTCGACACAAGGGGGGCCAAATAATATTCTCAAGTATTAGCAGCTGAGTTGTCAATTCAACCACACCTATAAAACTTAATATATGCAGCAAAGTATTTAGTAGCAAAGTAATATGATAGTAGCGATAACGGTAGGAAAAGTAACAGTAACAGTTTTGTAGTAATTG
Source organism: Triticum urartu (assembly GCF_003073215.2). Taxonomy (NCBI): domain Eukaryota; kingdom Viridiplantae; phylum Streptophyta; class Magnoliopsida; order Poales; family Poaceae; genus Triticum; species Triticum urartu. The sequence continues at coordinate 327,444,381 of NC_053027.1, read as the reverse complement.
TAACAGTGGCAACGGAAAAGTAAATAAGCAAAGATTAATATATGAAAAGCTCATAGGCAATGGATCAGTGATGGATAATTATGTCGGATGTGATTCCTCATGCAATAGTTATAACATAGGGTGACACAGAACTAGCTCCAGTTCATCAATGTAATGTAGGCATGTATTCCGAATATAGTCATACGTGCTTATGGAAAAGAACTTGCATGACATCTTTTGTCCTACCCTCCCGTGGCAGCGGGGTCCTATTGGAAACTAAGGGATATTAAGGCCTTCTTTTAATAGAGTACTAGACCAAAGCATTAACACTTAGTGAATACATGAACTCCTCAAACTACGGTCATCACCGGTAAGTATCCTGATTATTGTTACTTCGGGGTTAACGGATCATAACACATAATAGGTGACTATAGACTTGCAAGATAAGATCAAGAACTCACATATATTCATGAAAACATAATAGGTTCAGATCTAAAATCATGGCACTCGGGCCCTAGTGACAAGCATTAAGCATAGCAAAGTCATAGCAACATCAATCTCAGAACATAATGGATACTAGGGATCAAACCCTAACAAAACTAACTCGATTACATGATAAATCTCATACAACCCATCATCGTCCAGCAAGTCTACGATGGAATTACTCATGCACGGCGGTGAGTATCATGAAATTGGTGATGGAGGAAGGTTGATGATGATGATGATGATGGCAACGGATTCCCCTCTCCAGAGCCTCGAATGGACTCCAGATCAGCCATCCCGAGAGAGATTAGGGCTTGGCGGTGGCTCCGTATCGTAAAACGCGATGAATCCTTCTCTTTGATTTTTTTTCTCCCCGAACATAAATATAGGGAGTTGGAGTTGTGGTCGGTGGAGCGTCAGGGGGCCCACGAGGCAGGGGGGCACACCTAGGGGGGTAGACGCGCCCCCCACCCTCGTGTACAGGGTGTGGGCCCCTGACGTTGATTCTTTCGCTAGTATTTTTTATATATTCCAAAAATATTTTCCGTTGATTTTCAGGTCATTCCGAGAACTTTTATTTCTGCACAAAAATAACACCATGGCTATTCTGCTGAAAACAGCGTCAGTCCGGGTTAGTTCCATTCAAATCATGCAAGTTAGAGTCCAAAACAAGGGCAAAAGTGTTTGGAAAAGTAGATACGATGGAGACGTATCAACTCCCCCAAGCTTAAATCTTTGCTTGTCCTCAAGCAATTCAGTTGATAAACTGAAAGTGATAAAGAAAAACTTTTACAAACTCAGTTTGCTCTTGTTGTTGTAAATATGTAAAGCCAGCATTCAAGTTTTCAGCAAAGATTATGAACTAACCATATTCATAATAACGTTTAGGTCTCATGTTTACTCATATCAATGGTATAATCAACTAGCGAGCAATAATAATAAATCTCGGATGACAACACTTTCTCAAAACAATCATAATATGATATAACAAGATGGTATCTTGCTAGCCCTTTCTGAGACTGCAAAACATAAATGCAGAGCACCCCTGAAGATCAAGGGCTGACTGGAAATTGTAATTCATGGTAAAAGAGATCCAGTCACAGTCATACTCAATGTAAACTAATAATAATAATACATGCAAATGACAGCGGTGCTCTCCAACTGGTGCTTTTTAATAAGAGGATGATGACTCAACATAAAAGTAAATAGATAGGCCCTTCTCAGAGGGAAGCAGGGATTTGTAGAGGTGCCAGATCTCGGTTTTGAAATAGAGATGCATAATATTTTGAGCGGTATACTTTCATTGTCAACATAACAACCGAGAGATCTCGATATCTCCCATGCTACACACATTATAGACGGTTCCCAAGCAGAATGGTAAAGTTTATACTCCCCCACCACCAAAAAGCATCAATCCATGGCTTGCCCGAAACAACGGGTGCCTCCAACTAACAACAATCCTGGGGGAGTTTTGTTTGCAATTATTTTGATTTGATTTGAGCATGGGACTGGGCATCCCGGTGACCAGCCATTTTCTCGTGAGTGAGGAGCGGAGTCCACTCCTCTTGAGAATAACCCACCTAGCATGGAAGATACAGACAACCCTAGTTGATACATGAGTTATTCGAGCATACAAAACAAAATTTTTATTTGAAGGTTTAGAGTTTGGCACATACAAATTTACTTGGAACGGCAGGTAGATACCGCATATAGGAAGGTATGGTGGATTCGTATGGAACAACTTTGGGGTTTATGGAATTGGATGCACAAGCAGTATTCCCGCTTAGTACAAGTGAAGGCTAGAAAGAGACTGGGAAGCAACCAGCTAGAGAGCGACAACAGTCATGAACATGCATTAAAATTAATGAACAGTGAATGCAAGCATGAGTAGGATATAATTCACCATATACATAAATATCGTGGAGGCTATGTTGATTTTGTTTCAACTACATGCGTGAACATGTGCCAAGTCAAGACACTCAAATCGTTCAAAGGAGGATACCACCTATCATACCACATCACAACCATTTTAATAGCATGTTGGCACGCAAGGTAAACCATTATAAACTCCTAGAAAATTAAGCATAGCATGAGCAACTATAATCTCTAATTGTCATTGCAAACATGTTTCATTCATAATAGGCTGAATCAGGAACGATGAACTAATCATATTTACAAAAACAAGAGAGGTCGAGTTCATACCAGCTTCTCTCATCTCAATCAGTCCATCATATATCATCATTATTGCCTTCCACTTGCACAACTGAATAGTGTGGATAATAATAATAGTGCACGTGCATTGGACTAAGCTGGAATCTTCAAGCATTCAATTCAAGGGAGAAGACAAGGTAATATGGGATCTTTGTTAGATCAACAATAATGTGTATGAGAGCCACTCAACATTTTCATCATGGTCTTATCCTCTCGACCCCAAAGGAAAGAAATAAAACTATTTACACGGGAAAGATCCCAACAAGAAAAAGAAGAACGAGAAATCTTTTTGGGTTTTCTTTTTAATTACTACTACAGGCATGGAAAGTAAACTAGCTAAAGGCTACAACTAATTTTTTATTTTTTTATTAAGGGTTTTCAAACACACAAGAAGAAAGCTTAAAAAGATAATAAACTAGCATGGATATTACAATGAAAAAGTATGAGCACCGACAACTAGAATGAGTGTGTGAACATGAATGTAATGTCGGTGAGAAATACGTACTCCCCAAAGCTTAGGCTTTTGGCCTAAGTTAGTCTATGCCCACGGATCAAAGCTGCCCTCTCCGGTATACTGAGGAGGATCCTTAGGGTGCCACTGGTTGGCGATTTCCTCCGGATCCCACTGATAAACAGACTGATGGTGAGGATCAAGTGGTGGCTCCGGCTTGGGCTCTGGAGCTGATGTCAGGCTCCGGTAGGCACGAATGGCCTCCGGCTGAACAAGGTACATGCCTGAAAATATGTTGAACAAAGAGGGAGCAGGCAAGGTAATAGTCTCAAAGTGATTCTTATTAAATATCAGTCTATAGTTAAGCATCTTCTTCTTATTCTTAACCATAAAATCATGTGCTACCATGCTCTTATAATCTAGAAAAATATGAGGCAGCAACTTTTCCTCTTTCTCATAATGCCTAATAGGTATGTTAAAGTGTGCAGCAAGGCGCGAGGCGAAGATGCCTCCTAAGACGGAACCCTTTGTATGGTTCAGATTTAACTGTTTAGCAACAATAGCGCCTAAACTAAAAGTGGTATCATGAAACAAAGCATGGTGCAAAATAACAATATCAGGGGCATGAAGGTTTCCATAGTTCCCGCAACCAATTAAGCAGCTACTAGAAAATATTGTGAAGTAACGTAGAATAGGAAAATATATGCTAGTGATTCTTGCATCAAAAACTTTCCTCGTTTCCCCTACAATAATCATATCAATAAATCCCTCCACATCATTACGATGTGGTTCCTCTATACTGCTGTGATAGCCTCGCTTATTAGGGATGATAGACTACTCATATCAATAAGGAATTCCTTCTTTTCCGGGAGCCCATTCGGAAAGAACTTCGAAGTCAAGCGTGCTCAGCTTGGAGTAATTTCAGGATGGGTGGCCGACCAGGAAGTTGCTCCCGGGTGTGCATGAGTGAGGAAAAAGTGCGTAGAAAAGACTTGTATTGATTTGTGGGGCCAGTCTAGATCCCGCCAGGAGTAACGACCACCGGCGGGTGTGTCCGGGGCGTTACAAGTTGGTATCAGAGCCAACCCTCGCGGTTACACAGATGTTTGCGGACAGGTGCATGGTCATGTTGTTCATGACATTTGTGATCCGTCGTGGCACACGGCATGGCACATGTACCAGACTGGATGCACAGACGTATGTGCCAAGAGGGAACGTTCCTATGGCCTGACGAAGACATCGGTTCCTCTGAGTGGGGGTATATGTGATAGCCTGGCTTATTAGGGATGATAGACTACTCATATCAATAAGGAATTCCTTCTTTTCCGGGAGCCCATTCAGAAAGAACTCCAAAGTTAAGCGTGCTCGGCTTGGAGTAATTTCAGGATGGGTGACCGACCCGGAAGCTGCTCCCGGGTGCGCATGACTGAGGACAAAGTGCGCAGAAAAGACTAGTATTGATTTGTGGGGCCAGTCTAGATCCCGCCAGGAGTAACGACCATCGGCGGGTGTGTCCGGGGCGTTACAACTGCCCTCAAAGGGTATCCTACAAACCCGGCAAAAATTATAAAGTGGCATATCCTTATGCTCATCATATATAAATAAAATTCCATGGAAGGTGGCGATCTCCTAGCATGGAAATGAAAATTTTGCACAAAAATATTGGTGAGTAGGAGATACTGATCATGCTGGTCGTGGAGGAAGTCCGTGAGGCCTGCATTCTCGGCCAAATAATAAAAATCTTCATAAACCCCGGCTTCTCTCAAGAACTCATCACAAGGACATTCACACAGCCGAACCTCCATAGTGCGAGAGAGATTATATTTGGGCTTCTTATTTTCTTCACTTTGCTTATCCGTCGAGCTTCGGCTCGAAGAGCCCCTCAAAAATCTCTTCATCTTATTTTGAAAATTTCTGTAATTTTTAGTAACTCAAAAATAGAAGTGAACCAAACTCAACAAGATTGATAGCAACTACTCCTACAAGTGCATAGAGGCCATATCATGCATTAAAACTACTTTTGATCACATAAATTTGACATGCAAGCTCAAGAACAGGGTCACCTAACCAGCAAAAATTTGCAATAAATAAAGCACTGGAACAAAAAATAATTGGACCATTGGAGGAGTCACATACCGAAAAATAATCCCCCAAAGCAGTTTTGTGAATGGAGCTTTGAGCAAGGAGATCGAAAATGGCAGCAAGATGAGCTAGAACTCAGGTTTGAGCTGGTGGGTGATTTTTTCTAGAGGAAGATGAAGTGTGTGGGTGCAATAATAAGTGGAGAGGACCCTCGTGGGGTCCACGAGGCAGGGGGTGCGCCCAGGGGGGTAGGGCGCGCCCTCCACCCTCGTGGGCACACGGTGGGTCCCCCTGATGTGTTCTCAGTGCCAATAATTCTTAAATATTCTGGAAAAAATCATATTTCATTTTCAAGGCATTTGGAGAACTTTTATTTTCGGGGTATTTTTTATTGGAAGGATAATTCAAAAAACAGACAGAAAATACTATTTTCACTTTATTTAATATAAATAACAGAAAGTAAAAAGAGGGTACAAAGGTTTTGCTTTCTAACTTCATCCATCTCATGCTCATCAAAAGGAATCCACTAACAAGGTTGATCAAGTCTTGTTAACAAACTCATTCCGAATTGCATGAAATCGGAGAAATTTCGAATAACACTAGGTTACTTCAATGGGGATATGCACATCCCCAACAATAAGAATATCATATTTCTTATTGACAGTAGGAATAGGAAACTCAAAACCTCCAATAGTAATTGTTGAAAATTTTCAAATAGAATTGATACTGTGGACTTGAGGTTGTTTCCTTGGAAAGTGTACCGTATGTTCATTACCATTAACATGAAAAGTGACATTGCTTTTGTTGCAATCAATAACAGCCCCTACAGTATTCAAAAAGGGTCTACCATGGATAATTGACGTACTATTGTCCTCGGGAATATCAAGAATAACAAAGTCTGTTAAAATAGTAACGTTTGCAACCACAACAGGCACATCCTCACAAATACCGACAGGTATAGCAGTTGACTTATCAGCCATTTGCAAAGATATTTCAGTGGGTGTAAACTTATTCAAATCAAGTCTACGATATAAAGAGAGAGGCATAACACTAACACCGTCTCCAAGATCACATAAAGAAGTTTTAACATAGTTTCTTTAATTGGAGCATGGTATGGTGGAAATTTCAGCTTCTGGTATCTTTCTTTTATTGGTAACAATATCTTTCATGTACATAGCATAAGGATTCATTTTAAGCATATCAGTCAAACGCATACACAAAAAGATAGGTCTAATCATTTCAGCAAAGCGCTCAAAATCCTCATCATCCTTTTTCATGGATGGTTTAGGAGGAAAAGGCATGGGTTTCTAAACCCATGGTTCTCTTTCTTTACCGTGCTTCCTAGCAACGAAGTATCTCTTATCATAACGTTGATTCTTTGATTATGGATTATCAAGATCAACAACAGGTTCAATCTCTACATCATTTTCATTGCTAGGTTAAGCATCAACATGAACATCATCATTAACATTATCACTAGGTGCATGTTCATTACCAGATTGTGTTTCAGCATAGAAATAAAAATATCATTGGGATTCTCAGGTGTGTCAATAACAGGTTCACTAGAAGCATGCAAAGTTCTATCATTTTTCTTTTTCTTCTTCTTAGAATAACTACGTGCATCAATATTAGTTCTCTGAGAATCTTGCTCTCTCTTAGGATGGCCCCCAGGATACAAAGGTTCCTGAGTCATTTTACACCCTCTAGTCATAACTCTAACAGCATTATCATTTTTCTTATTATTCAATTCATTAAGGAAATCATTCTGAGCCTTAAGTACTTGTTCTACTTGAGTGGTAACCATAGAAGCATGTTTACTAATAAGTTTAAGTTCACCTTTAACTCTAGACATATAATCACTCAAGTGTTCAATCATATAGCCATTGCGTTTCAATTGTCTACCAACATAAGCATTGAAGTTTTCTTGTTTAACAATAAAATTATCAAACTCATCCAAGCATTGGCTAGCAGACTTATAACGAGGAATATCACCTTCATCAAATCTATAGAGGGAATTTACCTTTACTACCTGTGTCAGGTTATCAAGACCATGTATCTCTTCAATAGCTGGTAAATTCTTAACATCTTCAGCATTAAGACCTTTTTATTTCATAGATTTCTTTGCCTCTTGCATATCTTCGGGACTGAGAAATAGAATACCCCTTTTCTTCGGAGTTGGCTTGGGAGTTGGTTCAGGAAGTGTCCAATCATTTTCATTACTCGACATATTATTCAATAGCAATTCAGCTTGATCAACAGTTCTTTCCCTGAAAACACAACCAGCACAACTATCCAGATGGTCTCTGGAAGCATCAGTTAGTCCATTATAAAAGATATCAAGTATTTCATTTTTCTTGAGAGGATGATCAGGCAAAGCATTAAGTAATTGGAGAAGCCTCCCCCAATCTTGTGGGAGACTCTCTTCTTCCATTTGCACAAAATTATATATTTCCCTTAAGGCAGCTTGTTTCTTATGAGCGGGGAAATATTTAGCAGAGAAGTAATAAATCATATCCTGGGGACTACGCACACAACCAGGATCAAGAGAATTAAACCATGTTTTAGCATCACCCTTTAATGAGAACGGAAACAACTTAAGGATAAAGTAATAGCGAGTTTTCTCATCGTGAGTAAACAGGGTGGCTATATCATTTAATTTAGTAAGATGTGCCACAACAATTTCAGATTCATAGCCATAGAAAGGATCAGATTCAACCAAAGTAATTAACTCAGGATCGACAGAGAAATCATAATCCTTATCGGAAATAAAGATAGGTGAAGTCGCAAAAGCAGGGTCATATTTCATTCTAGCATTCAAAGACTTTTCTTTAAGCTTAGCTAATAATTTCTTAAGATCATATCTATCATTGCAAGCTAAGAAGTCTCTAGCAGTTTCTTCATCCATAACATAACCCTCAGGCACAACACGCAATTCATATCTAGGGGGAGAATCTTCATCATCACTTTCATCAATATTATCAGTTTCAATAATTTCATTCTCTCTGACCCTAGCAAGTTGTTCATCAAGAAATTCACCTAATGGCACAGTATTATCAAGAATAGAAGTAGTTTCATCATAAGTATCATGCAAAGTAGAAGCGGCATCATCAATAACATGCGACATATCAGAATGAATAGCAGGAGTAGGTGTCGCAAGTTTACTCAAAACAGAAGGTGAATCAAGTGCAGAGCTAGATGGCAGTTCCTTACCTCCCCTCATGGTTGAGGGAAAAATCTTGGTTCTTTTACCTTTCAAGTTCTTCATAGTGACCAGCAGATATAAATCCCAAGTGACTCAAAGAATAGAGCTATGCTCCCCGGCGATGGCGCCGGAAAATATTCTTGATAACCCACAAGTACAGGGGATCGCAACAGTTTCCGAGGGTAGAGTATTCAACCCAAATTTATTGATTCGACACAAGGGGAGCCAAAGAATATTCTCAAGTATTAGCAGCTGAGTTGTCAATTCAACCACACCTGGAAAACTTAATATCTGTAGCAAAGTATTTAGTAGCAAAGTAATATGACAGTAGCGGTAATGGTAGCAAAAGTAACAGTAGCAGTATTGTAGTAATTGTAATAGTGGTGACGGAAAAGTAAATAAGCAAAGATCAATATATGAAAAGCTCATAGGCAATGGATCAGTGATGGATAATTATGTCAGATGCGATTCCTCATGCAATAGTTATAACATAGGGTGACACAGAACTAGCTCCAGTTCATCAATGTAATGTAGGCATGTATTCCGAATATAGTCATACATGCTTATGGAAAAGAACTTGCATGACATCTTTTGTCCTACCCTCCCGTGGCAGCGGGGTCCTATTAGAAACTAAGGGATATTAAGGCCTCCTTTTAATAGAGTACCGGATGAAAGCATTAACACATAGTGAATACATGAACTCCTCAAACTACGGTCATCACCGGTAAGTATCCCGATTATTGTCACTTCGGGGTTAGCGGATCATAACACATAATAGGTTACTATAGACTTGCAAGATAGGATCAAGAACTCACATATACTCATGAAAACATAATAGGTTCATATCTGAAATCATGGCACTCGGGCCCTAGTGACAAGCATTAAGCATAGCAAAGTCATAGAAACATCAATCTCAGAACATAATGGATACTAGGGATCAAACCCTAACAAAACTAACTCGATTACATGATAAATCACATCCAACCCATTACCGTCCAACAAGCCTACGTTGGTATTACTCACACACGGCGGTGAGCATCATGAAATTGGTGATGGAGGAAGGTTGATGATGACGATGGCGACGGATTCCCCTCTCTGGAGCCCCGAACGGACTCCAGATCAGCCCTCCCGAGAGAGATTAGGGCTTGGTGGCGGCTCTGTATCGTAAAACGTGATGAATCCTTCTCTCTGATTTTTTTTCTCCCTGAACATGAATATATGGAGTTGGAGTTGAGGTCGGTGGAGCGTCAGGGGGCCCACGAGGCAGGGGCGCGCCCAGCGAGGTAGGCACGGCCCCCACCCTCATAGACAGGGTGTGGACCCCCTGACGTTGATTCTTTCGCCAGTATTTTTTTATATACTACAAAAATATTCTCTGTTGATTTTCATGTCATTTCAAGAAATTTTATTTCTACACAAAAGTAATACCATGGCAATTCTGCAGAAAACAACGTCAGTCCGGGTTAGTTCCATTCAAATCATGCAAGTTAGAGTCCAAAACAAGGGTAAAAGTATTTGGAAAAGTAGATACGATGGAGACGTATTAGGACTCCCTCAAGGGTTTTTGGGATTTTAGAGTATTTATAGAGGCGGAGGTAGGTTAAAATGATGCTCGTGGGCCCCACTACCCACCAGGGTGTAGGGATGAAAATGGAGTGGAAACTTTCCGCTTTTTTGGAGGAAAAATGAAAACGGAGAGGAAATGTGAAAACGGAAACGGAAATTTGGAAAATGGAAAAACTTTTATGCGGAAACGGAAACAAAAATGGAACAGTGATTTCTAGTGGAACTGACGTGGAAACGGAACTTTCCTTTTCCGTGAATATGGAATTTCTATTTTACTATAGGCTTATGACTGGTTTGTAGCCTAAACACTAAACAACACACAATGACACACTGAGCAGAATGGATTGTTTGAGGCCTAACTTCTACTACCACAGGCGTACTCAAACAGATCATGTACGCAATTGCCCAGTACTACTACAATACTACACTAAGTTGCTGGCATAATAATATTAATTTGTAGCCATGATACCAATTCTGTAAAAAACATTGTATTTTTCAGGGTTTTAAGTTCCGGTAAATGACCACTTCTGTTTCTGTGTCCGCTATGTATTCGCTCCGTGTCCGTTTCCGGTAGAATCTGTTTCCGTATTCATTTCCGGGGTTTCTGTATTCATTTCCTCCTCTGCAAAAAAATATGAAAACAAATATGGTAGCACACAGTTCCGTCCGTTTCCGCTTTGTTCATCCCTACCAGGGTGTGCCGTAGTCTCTTGGCACGCCCTGGTGCCTAGTGGGCCCCTTTTTCATCTTTTGGTTACCTTCCAAAGATTCCAGGGTCTCTTATTGTCGGTGAGAACGACACCTATGGGATCACTGGGATCCCTTCTATGGTCGGCGGGCACGGGGTCATCAGAAGAGCAGGTTTAGGAGCAAGCACATGGATCGTTTACCCAGGTTCGGGCCGCGAGGATAAGTAAAACCCTAGTCCTGCTTTGGTGGATGTATTGAGTGTTCTTGAGCTTTCTGAACTAGCCACGGTGGTTGTCCCATTCCAAAAAGCCAAATCCCCCTCCAGGTCGCCTCGGGACTCCTTTTATAGGAAAAAGGGGCTGCCACAGTGGCACACAGGAGGTGGAAAGGCCTACAGTGCGCGAGCTTATCGCACGGCATTACGGGACAAAGTGCATTAAATGCACTACGTAGGTGTCCATTAGCTTTATCGGGGATGGGAACGAGGCATGTCCCGTCCGTCACCGCTTCGACGCACCCCCAGGCTGGTGATGCATGCAGCGCCATGTAGGCAGGCAGGCAGCTGAGGTGGCGCGGTGGTAGGGCCTTCATAAAGATCGGCATGCCGCCATGCAGGTGCTTGCTGATTTGGCCTGGAAGCTACATGTTGCCACGCAGGTGCCTGTCCAGCTGGTTCGGCTGGCAGCTGCATGCAAACGGCGGTGGAGTCATGGCTGGTGCGGGCCTGGCAGTGGCCCTGCTGACGCCCCCGGCAAGGGTCTTGCCGGGGCATTGCTGTCATCCCCGGCAAGGGTCTTGCCAGGGGTCTTGTGGATTTCCTCGGCTAGGATCCTGCCGAGGGTCACCGTCTTCTAGTCCTCATCTGAACTCATATATTTATGAGCTTGCCAAAGATTTGCATGCCACCACAGAGGCGCCTCCTGAACTCTAGTTCCAACGCAGTTGGTTAGGTTGGAGCCGGTGGGCTCAAGGGTGGTTCACTCCGCTGGCATCGGGCAAGTTGCCTCGGTCGGGCTCTTGCCGGGGCTGCGGGGGCCGCCTCTGCAAGGACATTGCCGATGGAGTCCACCTCGCCCTCTTGCCCTCATGCGCTTCTGGTCTTGGCGTTGCGTTGGTTGCCTCATGCTTCGGCTTCTCTCCGGCTTCCCTCCTCTGCCCTGCTAAGTGTGGACGCGGCGCGTGGCTCTGACTGCCCATGCACAAGTAAAGGGGTCAAAAGGAGAGCCCCTACTTTTGTTCACCAACAGGAGGCCCCGGGCCTGGGCCACACATAAGAGCGACGCATTGTTGGGCTAGGCCCAGAATGGTGCGAGGGCAGGTGGGGCGGATTATACCGTAGTAACTTCCCGTCCGCTGCGCTTCCCCACGACCCGCGTTGACCACGCGATGTGGAGGGTCGTGCATGACATGGCGGTCATGCGTGGGGCAGTTCCCGCACGCATGCGTTGCATCGTGGTAAAGAGGCGGCTCGCGCCTTCCCCATAAAAGGAGGGAGGCGTAGAGGCACGGCCCATTTACTCGGGTGGACTCGGGTCATGGCCTTCAAGGCGCCCGCGCCCCACGATCACGTGATGGGGAGCGGCCGCTTCGCCTGTCCCTTCAATGCTGCTCGCTCGCCATGTGTCCCTCATGCAGGTGGCAGGAGGTGGAGGCAGGAAACCGGGCCGTTGCTGATTGGGGCAGCGGGCCGGTCCTGATTCCCTGCACCCCCGATGACCGGATTGTTCGAGTGGGGTGGCCGAGCCCCGACTCCGCCCCTTTATAAGGAGGGGAGGGGCGGCATTCCACATTCTTCCATCATCCGTCTCCTTGGGCGGCTGGCATTGGAGGGCCGGAGAGGGCGAAGAAGGCAGGTGGCGGCCGTCAAGTCGGAGTACATGGGCACCAACGCCTTCGTCGCGTATTGCCGGCTCGTTGCCTCATCTTCTAGCTCCCCTCCCGGCACTGGGATGTTATCTTGGTGCCTTCTGCTCCTCGCACCTCGCCCAGGTGCTCTTTTCGCCCCCCTGCCCTCTTGCTCCACCTTCTGAGGAGGGGGACAAGAAAAGGATTACGGGCATCTTATCTTTTTTTTATTTTGTAAGCCTGTGGGCACTTGTTAATTTTTAGACTTGTTATCCCCTTGCTCATGTTTTTAATTCCGTAGGAACTGTACCTGTATGGGATGTTTTTAATGAAAAGGGTGCTTGCCAGGTTCTTTGTGCGTGAGTGAGGCCCGTGCCAAGGATGAATCCTTGTTATTTTTAATATAAACATGTCGCCCGGCAACAGGCCTTGCCGTCTCCCCACTTCGGCCGACCATTCTCACGCTCTTGGCGGAGGCAGGGCGAAGTAGAGTTAGACCCCTTGTTCATCTCCTCGCCACCGTGACTACTACCAAATTCCGACCCAGGAGGTAACTCTTGGGTACAAGAAAGGGAGAGCATGATGGTTTCAAGAACATAAACGAGGTTTCACATGTCCCAGTTCTATACGGAAATGCATAACAGGGGGATGAAAGACTTATCTGAATCCGCAGCCCCCGGCAACCTTGGCTTGCCGTGGTTGGATCCTTGTATCTTCAGCCCCTAGTAGTCTTGGCTTGCCGGGGCCGGAGCGATGGTTCATTCTCTTTTTCCCAAGCGGCTCAGCAGAAGTGCCCTGCGAACCAAAGAGAACAGAAAGACGCACACTTGACCTCTAGGCTAGGGGTTAGTCGCCCCTAAGCACTATCAACCCTAACCGAGGAGAGACTTAACCTAGCACGCATGCTATAACTTAGGGCGCTAGCGCTTTGTTTATTTATGCTCAGGGTCTGCGCCTGGCTTTGTACAGAGGGTTACATGCCTTGCCGGCAAGGCTCGTACAAAAGGTGGTTCGCCGGGAGGCCCGGCAACCGTGCCTTATGGGTAAAACTTGTGAAGATGTTCGATGTTCCAGGAATTGCTTACTGGGACAGCATCTTTGGTCTCCAGGAGGACTGCGCCGGGCCTGGTGACTCGTATTACCCGATAAGGGCCTTCCCACTTTGGTGTCAACTTGCTGGAATTCTTGGCCGACGGAACACGCCGAAGAACAACGTCGCCTTCCTCAAAGCTTCAGGCATGGACCTTGCGGCTATGGTAGCGGTGCAAGGCTTGCTGGTAGCGAGCTGCTCTCACAGCCGCCCGAAGACGATCTTCCTCAAGGAGTGTTGCGTCATCTTGCCGCAATTGCTCTTGCTCAAGCTCGTCATAAGCGAGCACTCGAGGTGACCCGTGTATGAGTTCCGTGGGGAGAACTGCTTCTGCCCCGTATACCAGGGCAAAGGGTGTCTGTCCGATGGCTCGATTTGGCGTCATCCTGATCGACCAAAGAACCGTCGGCAACTCATCAATCCAGCGCCTTCCGCTTTTTTGTGCAGCTTGTCAAAAGTCTTTATTCTCAGGCCTCACAGTACTTCAGCATTTGCCCTCTCCGTCTGGCTGTTGCTCCGTGGGTGTGCCACGGAAGCAAAACAGACCTTGCTGCTGAGGTCTTGGGTGTACTGCATGAAGGTGTGTCTTGTGAACTGCGTGCCGTTGTCGGTGAGAACTCTGTTTGGCACACCAAAACGGCAGACTAGTCCCTTGAAGAACTTGATGGTTGACTATGCTGTCACCTTCCTCACTGCTTTCACCTCCGGCCACTTTGTGAACTTGTCAATTGCAACATACAAGTACTCAAAGCCCCCCGACAGCATGGGGGAAGGGGCCTAGTATGTCAAGCCCCAGACCGAAAACGTCCAGGAGAGAGGAATTGTTTGAAGGGCTTGGGCTGGTTGATGAAGCTTCTTTGAATGGAACTGGCACGCTTCACACCTAGTTACTAGTGTCGTCGCATCCTGGAGGGTGGTGGGCCAGAAGAAGCCTTGCCAGAATGCCTTGCCGACAAGGGCCCTCGACCCTATGTGGGAGCCACATATGCCTCCATGTATCTCTGCCAACAGCTCCAGTCCTTCCTCCCGGGGGATGCACTTAAATTTCACACCGTTCGGTCTTTTTTTCTACAGGACATCATCGACGAAGTGGTACAAGGCAGACCGACGGGCTACTTTTTCCGCTTCTTCCTGATCTTTAGGAAGTTCCCCTGTCTGGAGGAAACGGACGTTATGCTGGGCCCATGCCAGAGCCTGGGGCTCGACAGCAAGGACCAAAGGCATCTCTTCCGCCATGGGGGCAGCCGTCTCTACGGCCAGGGCGTGGCGCCCAGCCGGAGCCAGCTGCCCCTTGGCAGGCTCGGAATCTACGGCAACACTCTTGCCGGCGTCCCTTGGGGGCTCGGCGAGAAAGTACTTGTTGGGGCCCGATTTCCTCCGCTTGTTTCGCTCCGTTAACGATTCGACGGATGGTTGAGTTAGCCGAAGCAAAAAGGTATCGGGTTCCACATGTAGCTTGAATGTAGCACGCTTTGACAGGTAGTCAGCGATGTCGTTCTCCGCTTAGGGAACGTGCTCCGCTTGAATACCGTCGAAGAGCTCCTCCATCTTCCTCACCTCATCTACGTAGGCCTCCATCAACAGACTCTAGTAATCTTTGTTGACCTGTCTGATGACAAGCTGTGAATCACCCCTGACGATGAGCTTCTTCACCCCGAGGTCAGCCGCGATCCTGAGACCGGTGAGTAGCCCCTTGTACTCAGCAGTGTTGTTTGTGGACATCTCCCTGGGAAAGTGCATCTGGATCACATACTTGAGGTGCTCTCCGGTGGGTGCGACAAGCAGCACACCGGCACCGGCGCCTTGCAGCGAGAAAGCCCCGTCAAAGTACATGATCCAATCGCGACTTACCTCCCTGCCGGGGAGAGCGGTCTCCTGGATTTCCTCGTCGGGCGTTGAGGTCCATTCTGCAATGAACTCCGCCAAGACTCTGCTCTGGATTGTCGAAGTACTTTCAAACTTCAACCCAAAGCTTGACAAGTCCAAGGCCCACTTCACAATCCTTCCGGTTGCATCTGGGTTGTGCACTATCGGTTACAACGGGAGGCGGGTAAATCTCATGGGCTTGGAAGTAATGTCGTAGCTTCCTCGAGGCCATAAGGAGGCCGAAGAGCAATTTCTGCACACCGGAGTACCTTGACCTGGCCCCCTGCAAGAGGGAGCTGACAAGGTAAACCGGGTGTTGCATCATCTTCTTCTTCTGCACCACTTCACTTGGCTGCGCAGGCCATGCCCCGATGGCGTCGGACTTTGCCGGGGGCCTTGCCTTGCCGGCACCAGGCCCTGCCGGGGAATCTCTGACTTGCCATCCGCCGGTCCTGCCATGGCCACTGGCTCTTCGTCGACCTCCCTCTGCGCCACTAGTGCGGCGCTGACCACTTGATTCGTTGCCGCCAGATACAGCAGCAACGACTCTTGTGGTTTAGGCACAACCAGTATTGGCGTAGAGGAAAGGTATTTCTTTAGATCCTGCAACACCGCCTCGGCCTCTGGGGTCCACTCCATTGGGCCTGCCTTCTTCGAGATTATGAAAAAGGGAAGGCCACGTTCAGCAGACTTGGAGATGAACCTGCTCATGGCGGCAACGCAGCCAGTGAGCCGGCGCACATCCTTGATCCGCTTGGGTGCCTCAATCTGCTCAATAGCCTTGATCTTGTTTGGGTTTGCCTCGATCCCACACTGCGACACAAAGAACTCGAGAAGTTCTCCTGACGGGACACCAAAGACACACTTCTCAGAGTTCAGCTTGAGGTTGATCTTGCATAGGTTGGCAAACGTCTCTCCTAGGTCTTGTACAAGGGTCGCCTTGTCCTTGGTTTTGACCACTATGTCATCCATATATGCTTCCATATTTCTATGTAGCTGGGGCTCAAAACCAATCTGGACCGCCCTTGCGAATGTCGAGCCAGCACTCTTCAACCCGAAAGGCATCCGTGAAAAGCAAGATGTACCACATGGGGTGATAAAGGATGTCTTCTCTTCATCTTCTCTTGCCATGAAGATCTGGTGGTAGCCTGAGTAGGCGTCGAGGAATGACAACAGATCACACCCGTCCGTGGAGTCAACAATCTGGTCGATGCGCGGCAACGGGAAGGGGTCCTTAGGACAAGCCATATTGACATCCGTGTAGTCTATAAACAACCTCCACTTCCCATTTGCCTTGCGCACCACCACCGGATTGGCCAACCACGTCGGATGGATCACTCCTTTCACCAAACCTGCCGCCTCCAATTTCCTGATCTCCTCTTTGATGAACTCATGTCGTTCCAAAGCTTGCTTCCTGACCTTTTGCTTGACGGGTCGCGCATGGGGACAGACAGCTAGGTGGTGCTCAATCACTTCCCTGGGAACGCCAGGGATGTCAGATGCTTGACACGCAAACACATTGACATTCGCCCGCAGGAAAGCAATGAGCGTGCCTTCCTATTTACTGTCGAGGGTGGAGCTTATGTTGAAAGCCCCTCCCGTGCCGCCCTCCTTGACGGACACCCTCTTGGTCTTTGGTGGTGCAGCTCTGGATTTCTTGCTCTTGCCGGTAGAGCTCTCGGGCATGTCGTCAACGGTAGCACAGCACTCCAAAGAGGTGCGCTTGCCGGAGTGGGTGCGAGAGGTATTGCTGGTCTTCTTCTTCCCTCCCGGGGCCTCAACGGCAGGAGCAAGTGTCTTGGTGGCAGCTACTGCAACTGCTTCTCGATAGAGTTGGTCAGCGCAGATCAGCGCATCCTTCTTGTTGGAGGGGACGGTGATGATGGTCATCGGCCCAGGCATCTTCAGCGTATTGTAGGCGTTGTGCGTCGCCGCCATGAACTTGACTAGTGTCGGGCGGCCGAGGATCCCGTTGTAGGGCAAGGGGATCTCGGCCACATCGAAGACGATCCTCTCCATCCCGTAGTTCAACTCACTCCCAAACATCATGGGCAATGTAACCTTCCCCTTTGGCTGGCTCCTTCCCGGGCTGACCCCTTGAAACGTACATGTTTCCTCAAGGTCTCCATCAGGAATTTGCAGCCTTTTGATCATGACGGGCAAGATCAAGTTCAGGCCGGCCTAGCCGTCAACCATCATCTTATTCACCTTGAGCTTGCGTATCGTTGGTGAGACCAACAACGGCAAACACCCGACCGCGGTCGTGCGGTCAGGGTGGTCCTCGGCGTCAAAGATGAGGAGCGTGCTGGACCACTTCAGTGGCTTCTGAGCATCGAACGATGGCTCTGCTGCTGTAATCTAACGTGCCCACTGCTTGAGCTGGCGGTGAGAAGTGTGCAGTGAGGCGCCACCATCGACGCACATGGCCTCCGTAGCCTTCTGGAACTCATGCTCACTGGACGCGTCGTCCTCGTCATGATCATCGTCTTCCTGCTTCTTGTCACGGCCTCGGGCGGGCCTCTCTTGCTAGTTAACCTTGCCGCGGCGACCTCCATGGCCGCCACGCTTCTTACCGGATCCTTCGGCACCATCCGGACCCTTCTCCTTGTCCCGCCTCTCATATTCGGCTTTTTGCTTTTCAGCAAGCAACTCAACTTGTCAGCAGTTCTGGAGGTCGTGTCCCTTGGTGCGGTGGATCTAGCAGTACTGCTTGTCAGAGCCCCCTGGCTTGTCGGCAGCCGCCAAGGCCCGGCAAGCGGCGCACCCAGCAATATCTTAGCCGGGGTCATCTGCCTTGGCCTTCTTGGCGGCGCTGGTGTCGCCGGATCCCTCGACGGCAAGCACGGTCTTGTCCTTGCGTTTCCTGTTGCGACACCGGCCCTTCTTCGTCAGGGCGGCGGTGTCTTCATCGGTAGAGTCGGTTTCCGCACCGGCGTCTTCGCCGGGGTACTTCCTTCCCTCTTCAGCCTGTGCGCATCTATTAGCCAGAACGTAAAGTTCGGCCACGTCCTTGACCTTGTTCATTGCAAGCTCTTCACGCATCTTGCGGTTACGCACATTCCGATGGAATGTGCTGATCATGGCAGCTGGATGAACATCTGGGATGTTGTATTGCACTCGGCTGAACCTCTGTATGTACTTGCGTAGGTTTTCACCTTTCCTTCTGGGGAATGATATGTAAATCACTCGCCTGGCCATGAGCTTGGTGGCCTCTTGTGAAGGCACCAACGAACTCGTGGCATAGATCTGACCAAGAAGAAATGGAATCCGTCGGCAGGTGCATCAACCAAGACATGACATTGGGTTTCAGGGCCAACAGGAAGCAATTGGCAAGCACCTTGTCGTCACGAGCTCCAGCGGCCTGCATCGCGATGGTGTAGATGCTGAGGAACTCTGACGGGTGGCTCTTGCCATCGTACTTCTCGCAGACGTCGGGCTTGAACGTGCGGTGGGATGGCCACGGGAACTGTCGCAGCTCATGGGTAAAGGCTGGGCAACCCACCTCATAATGTAGGACGCCGGAGCCTCCCGGTGCTGGGTGGTCCATAGCGGGCCCCGCCCGCCTGTCTGACTGGTGGTGCGTATCGTGCCGGCGCTCTATGGTGGTTCGAGCGTCTTCATGGGCTTGCTCCCGGAGAACCTGGCGTTGGTCGCGGCGGGTCCGTGGGTCGGACGACGCTATGAAAATTTCATCACAAGCGTCATCACGACGGACCGACATCCATGGTGGTTGACGTGGAGGAGGAGAGTGCACCGTGGCCGTGGCGCCTCCGGCCCCTCCACCGCCGGCATGCAGTGGCTCGATGGAGCGCTGGCCTGAGGACCTCGCCGGCCGTGGCTCGTCTTTGTTGGCAACGCCGACGAGGCTCCGGATAGTGGCTCTCCACTCGTCAAGCTTCTCCGTGGCGGGAGGGAAGTCGAGGAGCAGCTGCGCGCGCGCCAAGGCTTCTGCTGGCGTGGGCGGCGGCGAAAGCTGCGTGGACCGTGGTGCGCTTCGACTTCTAATCACGTTAGAAGGAGCTCTGTCACGGCCCAGCGGCTGTGCGCCGTCCTCGCCAGCACTTCGGCGGGCATGCTGGCCTCCTTCGTCCCGCGCACAGGACTCTTCCCACGGCAACTTCTAGGGTCACCGGTGTGGTGACGCTGCTCGTCACGCACAACTTGGGAAGAGTGCACTGTGGGCGTCGGAGTGGGCGTGTTGGAGGTCGCTGCACCGCCTGCGGGTGGTACGGCGACGCCCCCGGAGGGTCCCGTGCCGTCTGCGGGGGGCCCAGCTCCGTCTCTGGATTTTGCGGCGTGTGGCCCGTCGCCTTGCGCACGGACGACGCCGCTTGCTAGGCTCTGACTGCCAGAGTGATGTTGGTGCTCGCGGGTCGCGCCTCGGGTTCTGTCCGCGATCGGCCCGCTGCTCGCACGCATTGGTACGGGCCGCCCGGCCCCCGACGAACCGACCGTCGTGGCCGCCTTTTTCTTGCGAGCCATGGCGACGAAGAACCGCTAGGCTAACTGCTAGACCAGATTCTCACAACTGCGCTTCCCCTACCTAGCGCGTCAAAGATGTCGGTGAGACCGACACCTATGGGATCACTGGGATCCCTTCTACAGTTGGCGGGCGCGGGGTCATGAGAAGAGAAGGTTTAGGAGCAAGCACACGGACCATTTACCTAGGTTCGGGCCGCGAGGATGCGTAAAACCCTAGTCCTGCTTTGGTGGATGTATTGAGTGCTCTTGAGCTTTCTGAACTAGCTACGGTGGTTGTCCCATTCCAAAAAGCCGAATCCCCCTCCTGGTCGCCTTGGGGCTCCTTTTATAGGAAAAAGGGGCTGCCACATTGGCACACAGGAGGTGGAAAGGCCTACAGTGCGCGAGCTTATCGCACGGCATTACGGGACAAAGTGCATTAAATGCACTACATACGTGTCCATTAGCTTTATCGGGGATGGGAACGAGGCCCGTCCCGTCCGTCGCCGCTTCGCCTCACTTCGACACGCGCCCAGGCTGGCGATGCATGCACCGCCAAGTAGGCAGGCAGGCAGCTGAGGTGGCGCGGTGGTAGGGCCTTCATGAAGATCTGCATGCCGCCACACAGGTGCTTGCTGATTTGGCCTAGAAGCTAGATGTTGCCACGTAGGTGCCTCCCCAGCTGGTTGGGCTGGCAGCTGCATGCAAACAACGGCGGAGTCTCGGCTGGTGCAGGCCTGGCAGTGGCCCTGCTAACGCCCCCGGCAAGGGTCTTGCCGGGGCGTTGTTGTCATCCCCGGCAAGGGTCTTGCCGAGGGTCTTATGGATTTTCTCGGCTAGGATCCTGCCGAGGGTCGCCGTCTTCTAGTCCTCACATGAACTCATATATTTATGAGCTTGACGAAGATTTGCATGCCACCACAGAGGCGCCTCCCAAGCCCTGGTTCCAACACAGTTTGTTAGGTTGGAGCCGGTGGGCTCAAGGGTGGTTCACTCCGCTGGCATCGGGCAAGTTGCCGCGGCCGGGCTCTTGCCGGGGCTGCGGGGGGCCGCCTCGGCAAGGACCTTGCTGAGGGAGTCCACCTTGCCCTCTTGCCCTCCTGCGCTTCTAGTCTTGGCATTGCCTTGGTTGCCTCGTTCTTCGACTTCTCTCCGGCTTCCCTCCTCTGCCCTGCTAAGTGTGGTGATGCGGAGCATCCCAAGATCATCCCCATGGACACCCACACCTCCAACGGTACCACTTGGACCAATGACACGAGCCCGAGCCAAAGCTATCGAAGATAAGGTGAACTCACTCCTCTCTGAACTTCCACTTTCTATGCATGAGACATGGCTACTACCTAAGTCCGAGATGTTGTGCATGATTAGGTACCATGAGGGTCCTCTCGAAGATGCGCATGAAGACGGACAAGTCCCCAAGTCCACGGATGAGGATAACCAACGAAAGGAGCCAAGAGCATCTCCCAGGCCCCGGACATCCGGCCCCTGGAGCACCTTCCTCTACAGCTGCTCAACCACCAAGTGCCTACAGGCCCCGGACATCCGGCCCCGCAAGCCCGGACATTCGGCACTTCCTGAGGTCCCGGACATCCGCCCCCCTGCCCGGAAATCCGGACCCCCCCCCCCCCCCCCCCCGAGCAACATGGCCAGCTTCACCAGCGCGGACATCCGGCCCTCTGCGAACTCCCGGACATCCGGCCCGACGCCCGGACATCCGGCCTCCCTATCTGCGCACAGTAAAGGGTCGAGGACCGTGTACCCCTTCTACCCCCCTAGACTATATATACTCCATCCCGTACAACTTTCTAGGGTTAGCAAATGTTTAGCTCATATTTGTGAGAGAGATTTGCTCATCCACTTGGTTACCTTCTCCTCGGAGATTCGAGCCTCCACCGGAGAAGATCCCCGAAGCGGATTCAAGACCCCTCTTTAGGGAAGAACGTCAAGACCTCCTCACGGAGAAGAACCGGTTACCCTTTGGTATCGTCCCTAGTTGTCCATGGACCATGTATCGTTCTATGTATCTGAGGATCTAGCACATGTGTGACTTGTTCTTGTTAGTTTGAGAGTTCCTCTTGTGTTTCCCCTTGTGATTTCCCTCATTTTCCCTCGTTTCCCTCTTTGTGTTCCTCGTGTTCCTTGTGGGATCCGCTCCTTTCATGAAAGATCGGGCGATTAGGGTTCTACCCTACATCATCTTGGTATCTAGAGCCACGTTGATCACGATTTCGGAGCATCCCCGTTATGTTTCTAGCCTTGTTTTATTGTTTCTCGTCCTAATTAGAAAATTCCCCACCAAAAATAGCCCGAATTTTTTTTGTGATTTGTTGGTGTGTTGAGATTTTGTTGGTTTGGATCCGTGGATTTGCTTTGTTTTGAGTGGATCTAGCTTCCCATCCTTTTCCCCCCAATTTCCATCCACAAATTCCTCCGAATTTCGCCCGAATTTAACCTCCCCCCCGGTGTTCATCCCGTTCATCCCCGGATCTAGAGCCCGGACATCCGTCCCGTAGAGCCCGGACATCCGGCCCCACCTGGACATCCGGCCCCTGGCAGCAACATCTCCATCCACCGCCCCGTTTTCCGCCCAATTTCCACCAAATTTTGTTCCGGTGCCCACCATATACCATATATACTTCCGCATACCTCCACCACTTCCACATAACCCAACCATTTTTGGACCGTTTCGCTCTCTGACACAATTGCTACTTCGAGGTTAGAGAATTTGAGTTGCGGTACCGTATCCTTTTGTGTTTCTGCTATCTAGGTACGGTTCGACATCAACATCACCGCCGCTCATCTTCGCCACAAACGCGTCATCAACAACGACCACCTCGACTACGACTTGGTATTCGTGCCACCATTTTGACACCATACCGGAAGCAAGACCAGTAACCTCATCTTGGTATTGGACATATCATTCTTGCCATTACATTAATAGCCATCATAGCCTTACTCCTTTGCGTTGCTTACCCATCGAGACTAGCCATTGAGTATTGCCGGCAACGAGACCTGTGCACATTAGTGATCATACTTACCATAGCATACATACATCATTGTTGCATATATTGGTATCATCTCTTGTGTCACAAAGTTGTCATCACATACTCATTTGCTATCTTGGTTCGTCAAGCATTGCATGAGAAAAGAGCTCAAACATCAAAGAGCCAAAC